>NC_081407.1:655049461-655334461 GCF_030272615.1 Cryptomeria japonica | reverse complement strand
CCCCCTCTCAGTACCAGTTTGGTACTATTCGTTCATCATTAAGTTATCACATACATATGTATGTATGTATGTATGTATGTATGTATGTATGTGTATGTATGTGTATGTATATGTATATATGTGTATACACACACACACACATATTAGAATTAATACAATTTCTTTGATTAATTTTTCTAATTAACTAAGATGGTAGATCTTTTATATGAAATAAATTCTAAGAGGGAAAATAAACTACTTCTTGCAAAATACAAAGTTCACATATGTCAATTAAAAGAGGAGAACCTCGATACTCAAAGCTCGATGTAGAATCCCCTCCAAATTCTTCAAGATAGCCTCCCTTGATCCTTCCTTGCAACTTTGTGAAATTTCTTCAGAAGAACTACTTAACAATCCTACAATGAAATGTGACTACAAAGAAAAACCTACTACTTTCAACAACTTGAGAAATTTTCTTTTTTCAAAATAACTAACCCCCTCTTTTCGAAAACTTGCATACATTTTATAGAAAAAATCCCTTAATTCCACTATCTAGAGAAATTAATTGAAAATGAGATTCTTTTCCAATATTGGTTCCATGCAAAATTAATTAATAACTTAGTGGGGGAAGTTACATGCAACGAAATTAAAGAATGAAGATTCCTCTAGAAGCTTCTAATTTCTCCTACAACATGTACCTATTTGAAAATGAGATTAAATAATGCCTATTTAAATGATATTCTCCAAGTGTGTATGCAGACTCATTATTTAACCTTTTATAATAATTATTCAACCATATTCATTAGCTCAATCACAAAAAGATATAATAGTAATAGTATCAAATCAAAAGTGATAAAGGGGGGTTATGACACATTGGAAGATAATTTAATAAGTGATAACATAATAATGAACTTAGGGGGTTTGGGTAGTTATACACATTAAACAAGATAATGATTGCCCCACTCATGGCTTGAGTGCTCGTTTAGGATCAAGATTAGGTGGGAAAGCCTGGAATGGCATGATCAGCTACCTTGTCCTCATGAAAGGTATGTTGGTTCTGCATGAGACTTGAATGGTGGGTGGGGGTCGGGAGAGGCTGCCAAGATAACCCAAGATGGGGGTCAGTGCCTATGGAGCCCTGCCAAGATAACCCATATCAAGCTATGCGATGACACTCCTCCCTTGTGAACACTGTTGTCATGTTTTTGTGTTGAGACTTCTGGAGTTACTTTGTCTTGACTTTTTACCCATATGAGTTTTGTTTGAGTCCTTACCTAATGGAACTTTGTTTAGACCATGTGTTATGTTGTCTTGCTTATGTGCTTGAGAGCCTTATGTTATTTCCTTGCACAGGGGGTGGAACTTTGGGTTCCACGTGGTCGGGTGGTAGTTGCCTTCTTGCATCGGGGATTTTGTTCGTGGCATTGTGTGGATCGTATTCATTCATGTTCAAAAATGCTTCTCATGGATTGGGTTATCTCAGTGTGTCAGATGGAGACCTTATGTATTTTGACTTGATACTTATGTATATCTTTTGTAATCATACACACATATGTGCCCTTGTGCCAATATTGTAAATAATGTACTAATGAGATGTATGTGATGTAACAATAATGTAAATAATGGTATATTCATGTTGTAAACTTGATGTTAATGTAATGAGAAATTTATGATAGGTTACATGTTAGGTATTGGAAATGTTGACCTTATTATTAATATGAACATGTTTATTTGTCATTACTTTTTGTGTTATGTTAATTGTTGTAATGGATTTCTTTAGATGTAGTTTTAGAAACTGATTATGTGATGCAATGCAAGTGAATAATTATAATGGGTTTGAATGGAATACTTTAATATGCTCTTTGGTGTAACATTGTTATTCTTGTTAGTTTCAATTTCTTAAACTGATGTTAGATTAGAATTGTAACAATGTTAAGAAACCCTAGGAAAAATATGTGTTTGCCTTTAGTGTGTGCAATCTTGAACCAATAGCTTTTAACATTATTAAATAGTTTTTATTTATTTTTTAAATTATTTCACATTTTTTTAGGGTCAAGTTAGTCTTTTCCTCTAGGGTTTCTTGGCGAGGTGTAACATTTGGTATCAAAGATAACATTGGGTGCTGTGGTTTCACATGAGCCCATTTAATTACCCTAGTTGCATTGACCTAATGGTTGTGTTTCCCTTTCTGCATCCTTGTTTAGTATTATCAAACTCTCCCTTTTGCATGTTTCGGAAATGCCTGGTAGAGGCCAAGGCCAAGGTCGAGGTAGGGTTCATGGATGTGGTCATATGGCCACTCGCCATAACCCTTCTCCTCATGAGTCCCATGATAGTGTTAGGGAAGAGCAACATCTTTTAGAACATCATAATGAGCAGAGGGGTGAGGGATAGGTTAGTGGTCAGCAGGAGCCTGAGGGAGTTTAGTTATGTTAGTTACTTCAGGAGGTTCTTGCCTAATTGGGTCCAGGATAGGGTAGCATTTATTAGGAGGACTTTCAGTATAGGGAGTCACATCAGTCTAAGCACATTGTTAGAGAGAGAGATCACCTAGGAGGAGGGATGATGCAGTAGATTAGGAGGGAATTTTAGCAGGACATATGAGGATTCTTTTGAGGTCCTGCTCTCCTACCTTTAGTGGTTTGGAGGTAGAGACCTGGTTGATATACCTGGATTGGTTTTTTTCTGTGCAACCTTACGTCGGCAACACTAAGGCGAGGTGCGACATCATACACCTTAGAGGATTTTCATCTACATGGTGGTGGTTGGAGGAACACAAGATTAATGTGGATATAGCTTTGATATCTTGGGAGTTATTTCTTGAGAGATTTAGGATTCACTTTTTATCAGATTAGTGGAGGAAGTGTCGCGCGAATGAGTTCCATGAGTTGAGACAGATGGCAATGACAATTGACCAGTATGAGCACATATTTTTTTAGCTCAAATAGTAGGCTGGTATTGATAATGATGAGGTGATGTTAGTCTAGCACTTCATTAGGGGTTTGAAATCCCGCATCAGTGTAGGAGTCTGAGTATTTGAATTGAAAACCATGGAGATAGTTGTAGCGAAGGCTCGCTTGGTGGAATAGAACTTGACCTTGGCACTGGGTGGTCAGATGGGTATACAGATTGGTAGCAAGCCACCCGTAGGATTTGGGGCTAGAGGCAGTTAGTCACAGGCAGTTGGTTCCTCTAGGAACTTTCAAACACCCGCTAAGGGTGGACAACAATACCAATAGTGTTCCCAGCTGAAACAAAAAAAATTTAAGGGTCATCGTGGGGATAATCCCCAGTACAGGAAGGATTGGAATTGGAAGCGGGCCAAATAAAATTCCACTTGTCATCCTTCTCAAAGTGCACCACAGGCTTCTAGCAAGGGTAGTTATCAGCAGTCTAGTGCACCTACAGGAGGTAGAGGGTTTAGCAATGGCAAATGTTTCTCCTATGGACAATATGGTCACATAGTCACTTATTTACCTCAAAAATCATCTCAAGCAGCAAGTCAAAGACCTGTAGCATTAGAGCCTACAATTGGGGATGTCGGTAGATCCCACCGAGTGTTTGCAGTGGTTGATGACTGCCAAGAAAAGCATCAAGGGATAATGATTGAGACCACAAGTGTGTTGGGAGGTACATCTTTCTCTATTTTGTTTGACTCTAAAGCCTCGTATTCATTTATATCTTCTTTTCTAGTGGAGCAGTGTGGGCTGCATCTGCTAGACAAGCAGATAGGTGGTAGGTTGAATTGGCTACCGGTTCTCGTGTGGCTATAGATTCCTTTATCTCAAGATGTGATTTCGATTTGGGCCCCTTCTCTACCACAGTTGATCTTCGTGCTATTCCTTTGGGGTCTTATGGAGTGGTTTTGGGGATGGATTGGTTAGAGTCCCATCAAGCATGTGTTGATTGTTGGTAGAAGGCAGTATAGTGTTTGGATGATCTTGGCAGGAGCATTGAGATAGTAGGAATACAGAGACCTGTATCCCTTTGTATGATCTCCGCTATGCAACTTAAGCAATGTATGTGTTAGGGGTAGTAGCTATTTGTCATCTCTCTTGAGGATTTGGATGAGGAGATACGTTGGGAAGTTACCTTGGACAATCACCCTATTCTTCGTGAGTACGTTGATGTGTTCCCTAAGAATATTCTCAGTATGCCACCAAAACAAGATATAGACTTTCATAGTTTCTTACATTTTTGAATGACAAATGAAGCCTTTAATGAGGCATCAATATGGTCGTGAATTCCCTTGGATGCCAAATATTTGTCATTGGATTTATAGATTGTTTGCAAAATTTAATTTGCAATTTTCTCTCTTTAATTCAATTTTATGTTCTGAGCTTTGTGTTCAGTCAACTTCACATAATGTACGCTGAGAGTTCCAATCAATTCAAACAACTAACATAATTGGTTAGCCTTCTACATTATTTGCTCCCAAACCTTTTCTTTTATAAACCTTATTATTTATTTCCAAGTTCCGTTCAATTTTCCTTTGAGAGAGTTAATATCATTGTATGCCTTTTGCACCTCTTGTGTCAGTCTTTCATTATTTATTATTTATTCCTCTCCTTTTTTTTCCACTAATTTTCTCTTTCCTTCTCTCTGTTCAATTGGTCTTGTCATTTTTTTGTTGAGGTAGTGTCGTTCTCCAAATTTTTGTATAATTATACTGAAGAGGCTCTTTCACTTTCAATTTTTTTGATGCTTTCAACTAAGCTTTTCTTCAGTTCATTTAGTTCCACCTCCGATTGTTCGTTCTCTACACTTGTAGATGTAGAGGTAGATTTTTTTGTCCTTCTGCGTAATTCATTGCGACTATTATCTGCAGCTTTCCTCTTTGCTTTCTCATTTTCTAGGTCTCTATGTAACTTTTGTATTTATCTCTCCAGATTTTCTCTCTCTCTTTTGCTTGAGCAATGATGTGTACACCAATTTGTTGGTCTTCCTTGACACATTAATTTTATCCAGATTCTTTACTCCTGAGAAATCCATTTGGACAGTGCTAACGTGAAATTAAGAGGGATCAATCTGATTCTCTGGTTTATTATGATTTGGGATTGGGAGCATAACAACCATGAACTCCATTTCTTTATTTGGGTCATATGTGTGAAATAACTTGTTCATTGCAGGTTCTTCCTCTATAGCTGCAGTACTTTCAACCTTCATCATTTTCTTCCTTTTTTCTTTATTTTTTCTGCTCTCTCTCTCTCTAAACTTATCAACAAAATTATTGTAATTAAAATCTGGGGTTGTTGATGCAATTGAATGTTTGAATGGTGAAATAGCACTTACACTAATGTAGGCACCTCTACCTGTGCATGTGGCTCTAACTATTTCATTGTGAGGTGGAGGTCTAGCAAAAGATGCAAAACCTATTCCTAATCTTGTCCCACTTTGACTTACAGTTGGGGTTATAAGACTCATTCGAGGGCCAAGGGATGGAGCTGTAAACAATACCTTCATGGTGGAACTTGATGTAGTTTGAGTTGTACCGATACTCGTCATTGTTGTCATAAGCTTTTTCTTCTTTAGCATGCCTTGATCATTGGGATTTTGTATATTATCTTCTATTGTTGGCCTCTTCTAAGTGTCTTTTTGTCCTTGCACTTTTTTACCACAACTAGCACTAGTACCCATACCATGCTCACCAGTGGTAGTAGCACTTATATCTCCACCATGTTCTAGTTGTGATTGAAACTGAGTGTCGGGATTTGAAGTATAACAAAACAAGGTTCAAGTTTATAATTATCACCTTTCCATATTGATTCAACTCCAATGCCTCCACGATATGCACCTTTTATTGGTAACTCTACCTCCAGTGGTATTCAAGGGCCTTGTCCTTTGGACCCCAGACCACCACCTTGATAACCTGATTTTTCCATTATGGTTGCCCCTGACAAATAGTTTTCAAACATGGCCTCACTCAAAATAGTTGTTTTTTGTAGATTTTGTAACAGCTGTTGGAGTTTGACCTGAGGGTATCTTGTAGTACCCCTGCCCTAATCAGATTTTTAAACCCAGTTTGACCTTGGTTATCTTTTTAAGTGGCTTTCTTAGATGGTTGATTCACCATGTTGTAATGTTATAGTCAGGTATTATGCTTAATGTGTGTACCTATAAATGTTGATTTCGCATTGATTCTTATGTAAGATTAGTTGTTCTTATGATTCGTGTTATTAACCTCGGGCTAACAATTTCATTGAATATATATGTATGCATGTGTGGTTTATTGTTGTAGGAGATTGCAGGTACAATACCACATAGGTATGAGGTTTCGTCGCCACTTGGCTTCGCAAGTCCGAGTGTACCTTTTTGGTCCCTAGGAAGTGGTTTAGGTGGTCGTAAGACCCCACATTTTACCCTAGTCGTGCTCAAGTGAGCGTCGTTAATCGTTCGTCAGTTTCCCCTTTGGTTGGGTATGTGGGTTGTGTATTTGTTTGGTTTTCTTGAGTTGTGTGTTGTGCGTTTGGTAAAAATTGATTATTAAATCCTAAGTATTTAATTAGATTAATTGTGTTTTTACGCATTCGTAAATTAAAGGGACTAAATTAAATAGGACCCCTCTGTGTGATGAGTCGATAAATCATATTGTTTTATGCATATTACTAGCAAATTTGATTTATTGTATTTTATATTGTGAATTAATTCATTTGTATGTATTTTGAAAGAAAGGTTAATTAGAAATTGGAAAATAGAAATATTTTACCCTCATTAACATTTTGTGATAGAAATGTTAGTTTTTTATTTATTGGAGCAAATTAAATGAGGAAGGAAAGAAAAAGCTTTTAGGAAGGTTAAATTTTAATTAGAAATGTTTTTCATTTGGTGGAAAATAATTTCAACCTAAAGAAGAGATTTTTGGTCAAAAATTTCCCTTTTAACCTAGGTTTTCAAAAAAAATTAGAGAGTTGTTTATGGAATGGAAAATGGTTGAGCATTCTTGGTTGGAAGAAATTCTTGAGCTTGCAGGTTGGGCTCTTCATCAAATCACTTCCAAGATTGCATATGGAGGCAGGATCATATAATTGCAATTTTGGTATTGAAATTATTATAATGGTGATTTTGTTCAAATATTGTATTTGGAAATTTAGATCAATTAGAAAACTTGATCGATTTGTATTTTTAGCGATATGGAAAAATGATTGTCATTATATATCTATGTCAATGCATGTTTAAATTTACGTATTCGTGTTAAATTAAAGAATGTCAAGTCCTTAATTGTGAGTGTTGGATATTGTCATATGGTTATTTTGTATCTGGTTATGTCCTTGATCTCGAGTATTGATTGTTTTCATGTGTTTGTTTTGTATCTGGTCATGTCTGTTAATGCGAGTGTTGGATGTTGTTATGTGGTTGACTGTAGCCGGTCATGTCTCTAGTTAGAGAATCGTCAGTCAGTGCACCTCGTGTGAGGACTTGTTTGTCCAAGTGGGTTTTCCTACCATATTGAACTTTGTATGCTTGTCCTGGTGTATACCTTGGTTTTATGAGTTTCGTTTGATTGTGGTTTAGTGTCATACGGGAGAGTGGCTTTCAAGTGGGGGTCGCGCCCAAAGTGATAGCAGGGTAACCCATCGAAAGTGTGTCTAAATAAGGGATAACTTAATAGTTTATTAGGAATTTTAGTAGATAAAAACACTAAGTAAGATAATTATGCCTCACACATGGGATGAGTGCTAGTACAGACTCAGAATACAATGAGAAGGCCTGAAATGGCAAACCAACAACCTTGTCTTCATGAAAGGATGTGTTGGGTCCACATGAGACTTGGATGGGTCGAAGGTTCAGGAAAGATTTCCAGGGTAACCCAGTAGATGGGGTTGGGACCTATGGAGACCTATCAAGGTAACCATACCAAGCTATGTGATGACACTCGCCTCTTATGTTCACTAGTGTGTAGTTTGTATTGTCTTTGCTAGGAGCACTATTGTGGAGTCATATATGATTGCTTATGCCTTTGAGAGTACCTGATATTCATGTTAGACCATGGGTTGCTTATGATGGGTTGCAAGGACTTAGTTTCGTGGGTGCTCCAATTGTTCTTTTGTATTTGCATCTTATCATGTTTCAGATGGATCATTTTCCTTCTTCTAAGATCATTCATGTATCTTTTGACCGGTGTGGTCATATGTATTATTTGTTTATGTACGCCTTATTGGCAGTTTGTAATGGATGTGAACCTTATGTATTCTTCACCCTATTATTTATTAGAGGGGTCTTGCAGTTGAGCAAACCTAGAGATGTAGCCCATTAGGGGTGAACTCCGATATCAATTTGGTGTTATGTGGTGTTCGTGTTCATCTGGTTCCTTTTTATTTTGCATGTATGGATGACATTATGGTTAAAATGTATAATGTAGATTAGATGATATTAATCTTAAATGTATGCATGAAGTTATTAAATGCATTATTATGGATCATGAAGATTTTCGGTCTAGTGAAGTGCAAAGTATTCATTAGCTTTTAATGGAATTAAAGTATGTATGGAAATTAGATGCATGACATATGTTTTAATTTAAGATTAGATGTGTAGTCACATAGATCTGTCCACTTAATTAAATGAATATTTCATATTTATTTGATTATTTAATCATCAATCAATAATTAATTAAATTAATATTTAATTAATTCATCTTAACCCTCTTCTCCTATTAATTAAATAAATTATTCAATTTATTTGATTTAATTCACTTAACCAAATTCAGACCATTAATTAAATAAATAAATCATATTTGTTTAATTAAATGTTCTCTCACATTTAAATCCCCCAAAATCCCATCTCTCACATTTATTTAAATCAAATTTATCCTCCACCCCCTTGCATTTTCCTACAAATGCAAGTTGCACAACTATTTTAAATAAATAAATTATTTATTTAAAATCTATTTATCCTCACCCACTTGAAACCTTTAATGGTTTCCCTTGAAGTCATCAAACTTAATGGCTTCCTTCTAGAGTCTTCTCAAGCCTTTAATGGTTTCCCTTAAAGTCTTCAAACTTAATGGCTTCCTTCTAGAGTCTTCTTAAGCCTTTAATGGTTTCCCTTAAAGTCTTCAAACTTAATGACTTCTTTCTAGAGTCTTTTTAAGCCTTTTATGGTTTCCCTCAAAGTCTTCAAGCATTTAATGCTTTATCTTCCTTTTTCTCATGTAAATAAATTAAGATTTATTTAAATAAAATCTAAAATTCACATTCACATTTAAATAAATTAATATTTATTTAAATATCTATCCAAATGCAAATTACACCATTTAATTGAAATAAATGATTTTATTTCAATTGAAAATCTCAAAATTCCTCCCACTTGCATGCCTAAATCCCTTCTAGATTCTTCTAACTCCTTCTAATTAGCCTAATCCTATCCTAATCATTGTCACATTCCTAAATAAAAGGAAGTCCCTTCTCAAAAACCTCCAAAGTCTTCAATAACCATTGAAGGCTTTATGTCTTCGAATGGTTAACCTCTAAAGTCTTCCAAACCATTAAAGGCTCTTACATAACCATTTATGGTTAACTCACCTTTTACCTTTGGTTAGAGACTTTCCTCTAACTTAACCATCCTTTTGACTCATGGGTCTCTTCAAATCATTTATTTCTTTGACTAAGGTAACCATTTAACCCTTGCACGTTCATTTATCCCTTGGATAAAAGGAATATCCATTAACCTAACCCTAACCCAACCCCCCATGGTAATCATCATGTCCCCTCAAACATTTAATGTTCCTTATCTCTCCTCTCAAGCCTCCTCATGGTGACACTTGTCAACATGGGATTGGGTTGAAAGTATCACATGAATTGAATATCTTTCAATCCTAACCCTTGTTAAGATTGCTCAATCTTAACCCTTCATTTCCCTATTTCTTCTATAAATAGAACCCTTCTCCTCAAGCAAAGAAGGAAGCATTAGAGTATTGTTGCTATACTGGTATTAGCATAGAGCTTTTTCATAGCATCACTATCTACACTTGCATAGCATTTGTTTATCACATCCAACCATCTTGAATCTCCATATGGCATCCATGGCTAGTGCTAAAAGCTGAGAGCTACAGTCATTTGGGACTTGGAGAGGGGAGAAACAAGGGAGAAACATCAAAAGGCATCATGGAAGCATCTTAGGGAGGCTCTTCTCCTTTCTTTTGTTTTGTTAAACTTCTTTCATGCTTTTTTAAAATCTCTTTTGATATGTTTGGAATGGTTTTTAGTTCTTTGTTTTGGTTTATGGTTGAAACTAACTTATTAACATTGAACTTTGTTGTTGCTTTGTCCCCATTTCCATGACATCATGATGTAATGTATGGTTAAATTGCAATGGATGAGCTTAATCATGTTATCTATATTTTTAACCTATAAAATAAATTTATCTTTTGTCTAAGTATAATCATGTCATTAAGTTAATCAACTTAATTGGATTAATTAGCGTGAGTAGAGTTAGTGTTGAACCAATTAATCATGTTGGGAAACCCTTTAAGTGTTAGTTAAGTCTTCTGTTGCGTAATTTGAACTTAATGTTAACTCAATGTATTATTATTATGTTTTAACTTAAAAAAAAATAATATTTGCACTCTATTCTTGTGTTTTAGTTTTATCCCTTTGGGGTTTCCTGGCGGGGCATTACATATCTCATTATCACTTTGATGATCTCTATCATCGTCACTAACATCATATGCTTCAGAGAGATTCTCTATATTCCACAATTTGCTAAACTCATAATCCTTTGGGATATCTTCAACATCTACAATAGTCTTTGGTTCACCTAGATTCTTCCTCATAGACCAAAAATCTTTGATTTTGTTTCGTGTCCAATTTTCCTTTGTATAAGCTTGTGATAGAGAAGTTGGGATGCTTATTATAGTATATGGAACATCAACTCTTTTGTAAAAATTATATGACCTCCTGGTTTGGGTCTCTTGCTCTATTGTTCTTTGTGGGTGCAATGTCATAATTTGTGTTGACAATTGTTCTAGAGAAATACTTTTCTTAGTAGCAGTTTCCTCCATCACTTTTTTGACCTCATCCCACGAATCCTTGTTTTTCAACATCTCTAACAAGGGTTTACTTACATGTTGGATTTTACTTGCAGATTTCTTATTTGCCACAACCATTTCCTTAATGATGTCGCATGGATGATATTGTCCGTAAATGTCAACATCAAAATTTAAAAAATTCAATGTTTCATATACCACATTGAATGCTTTTCTCTCAAATGTGTACTCTCCATCTGTCATACATATTCCAATGCAAAAACTCTCTTTGTCACACGTATTGGAAGTTTGTAGGGTTCTACTCCTAATCCATAAAACCTTAACACAATATATTCTTTCATGAGGTACCAGTCAGCCAATTGTATTTCATGTCCTAGTTGAATGCAATCTCTACAAGACTCAGGCAATCTAGGCATTACAGTGTTTTTAATTGCATGATACATTGGAGCCAAAAAGAAATCTACAAAATGGTTGTAGTTCCCTCTATTATCATGCATCCTTATCTTAGTGGTCCATTCATATATTGGATGCATTGTTCTTGCCTCAATATCCTTATACACCTAAATCTGAAGATTGTTGGACTCGAACGTTCCACTATATTTCACTAGAAGAAGATGGCACATGTAGGTTGTAAACCTAAATTTCTTAGAGGGACCTCTTTTAATCTCTACAAATTGTTCATGCATGGATTGAACAATGTGCTTAAAAAAATTATATCTAATAGGTTGATTAACACAATGGATATTAAATACCATTTCAAGGAGTCTAGCACCCACTTCCATATTATTTTCTAATCCAAAACAAAATGTTAGCATGGCAATAGTATCCTGAACCCATAGCTCAAATATATCTCCTTTACAAGGAGGCTTATGATTTTGATCCAGTTGTTTACCATCCATTGTTATCACTTTGAGATAATCATTTCTCCCCTCTTCATCGACTGCTTCAAAATCATAGGCAAGCTTTTCTAGGTCAATGTGGATGTTTGAGTGTCCAAAATATCCTGCTCCAAGACTTGAGTCCAACAAAACTTTAAATACTTCCTCTGTAATTGATAAAATTTCCTGTTGAATATTTTTATTAATAATGCTCATCTATTTTCATCATAATTTTGGGCACAGACCATGACAATTTCCGGGCAAGGGAAAATCTCAGGTAGCATCATGCATCCCAATCCAACATCCCGCGTTGCAGTTTTATTTATGTCTTGGCCTAATATTTTATTATACACAATCTTTCGTGCCTTACCGGGCATGCCCCCGATGACCTTATTCTCACATGAAAATCTAAGAGTAGTGGTTATCCTACCATGGATTATAGGATCATAAATATCATGGAATTCATCAAATAAACCTGGGGTTTTAACGAATTGGGCATAGTCTATTTTTTGTATCTCTTTGGCTTTCCCCATCACCCCTAATTCTACAATCTAAACTGCAGGATTGAAAAAATTAAAAAAAACATGGCGTGTAGTTGTTTTGTATTTCTCTTGGGAACTTACCCAAGCAATTTAATTTGAAATGATGAAGAAATAGACTAGTGCAGATAGACTTTATTGCATCCCCAAATTTGGATTCTAATTTATAAAGCTCCTTGGTTAACTAGTTACTCCAAAGTCCAATCTCTCTTAATTTCAAGAGCAACAGAGTTTCCTCAAAGGACAAAACCATGGTTAAATTTTGTTTCTTTTTCTTTCTTTCTTTTATTAAAAACATTAAAAAATTTGTTTATTAAAACCTTTCATTCCTGACAGTGCTCACACATGTCTCTATTCCGGTAACTTTTTGAAGAAACTTGTGTCCTTCACAATTTTGGGCCAAAATAGAGCTTATGTTGTTTATTTGCGACCAATCAACGGTCACTAAATTGATTAAAATTAATTAAGTATAGACTTAGAGTTAATTAAGTATATAATTTATAAAAGTTAATTAGAGAATGCACACACGTGTCTGTATTTCGCACTTTTTGAAGAAACCTTTGTCCTTCACAACTTCGGACTGAAATTGAGCTTACGTCATTGATCTGCAATCATTCGATGGTCACTAAGTTGATTAAAATTAATTAAGTATAGAATTAGAGTTAATTAAGTATATAGTTTATAAAATTTAATTAGATAATGCATACATGTGTTTGTATTCCACAAACTTTTTGAAGAAACCTTTGTCTTTCACAACTTTGGACCGAAATTGAGCTTATGTCATTGATCTGTGATCATACAACGGTCATTAAATTGATTGATTAATTAAAGTTTCAAAGCTTCCCATGTGACGAACTGGGAACAAAGCGATTGATGTGTTGCCCAAATGGGTTATATCTTTTCGAGAGACACAAGAATATGAACTTGAAGCTTTTAGTAGTATGTCAGCGGATGATGTGGTGGCAAAGAATGATTTTATGACAACTCCTAGATTTATACAAGTTCGAAGTGATGGGATTTGACCAATCTAATTGGTGTATAGTGGTGGTGGAGTTAATGCACGTTTGAATTTGTACATGAATTCCAAATAGAAGATTTTTGCAATCTACTAGAGGATGACATGGGTAGAGACATTTTGGAAATAGCAATTCCGAGAATAGAGAATGGAGGATGCATTAGATGAGGGACAAACTAGTTGGTACGATACAGAGGAGAAGTTATTACTGATGTCAAATCGTGCAAACACAAAAGGAAATCATACTCAGACAGAGTATTGATGGTTGTGCATTTATGATTCTGGCTTTTGGCGGCGATGTTGGATTTTGAGTTTGGGTGAAGGGCTTAATGCATTAATATCAATAATGAGTGATGTTTTCCTTGTATTTCCATTTTCATTCTTTCTTCTTGCAATCACTGTAAGAATTTGCAGAGGGCAAAGATTGGGGTATTAGGGTGGCAACATTGTAGTAGATAATTATGGAAGCTTGCTTCACTTTCAAACTAGAAAAGAAGCTTTTGCTATTTGTGGGGAAAGTGTCAAACAGGCGTATTCAAGGCCTCTTCCTTCACAAGGATGAAAGATTGACAAAGGCGGTGAAGCTTATGCTGGGAGAAGACATTGTCCATATTAGTCACAGATATAGGACTAATATGGAAATATACTCTTTAATCGCTACTTGGGGACTTGAATTCAAAGATATGATGGTTAAGGTGAAAAAGTGTTGAATGATTTAATTGCAGAAGATTACTTGGGTGATTTGGACTCCATTTTTGAGTGGGATGTCCCGGGAGTGGGCATAGATATATCAAAAGGATCGATTGAACACGTGAACCCTATTTTGTTTGTCTATTGGCCAGAGGATGACATGAAAGCAAGATGCAGAGATTCGGCGTGGAGAGGTTGGGAGGCTTTCAAAACTTTTGCAGGGCTAATGCAAGTGGAAGAAGCCCTTCGTGTAGTGCATAAAATTGCTAGGGTGGAAGTGGGATAAGAATTGTGGCTGAGGGCATGCATGGAGGAGGCAGTGTGAATTCTTGCCAGGTTCAATGAAGAACATGGAAATTCTAGTTGAGAACTTAGTTTGCATTAGCCTGTGTTTACAGTTTTCAATTTCAGTGTTAAAAAACTTGTATGTAATTTTTTATCTTTGTCGGGCTGATAAATTGCCCCTAAAACTGTTTCGTGATGCACGACTATATTATACAGCAGTGATTAGGTGATTTAGGGATATTTTTCTTTGCATTTTTTGGAAGGGATTATTTGGTACATGTTTGGGATGGTGATTTTCATAACTATGTATTTTTTTGTATTGATATATTAATAAAACTAGCAATTGCACCTTGGTGTGAAATAGGTATGTCGAACAGGTGTATAGGTCAATTTATAAATTAAAAAATGTTTTATTTTTTTTATACCTTTATGTAATACATGATGAAAATTGGTAGGTCATTTAACAAAAGTCTTAATAGAGAAGTGATAGCTTCAATTCAACTATGCATTCAATTTCATGGGTCCAAACATGATTGAAACAAAACCTTTGAATTGGGAACATTATCAAGCTCCATTACTAGTAGATTCATACAATGTTTGCAATAAGGAGAGAGAGATAGTGGAAGATACAAAGGGGTAACGAGATAAGGATAAAGATAGTTAAAGATTGAGATATTGTTATAATTATAATTACCAAGATTAAATTATACTTATAATTATATGATTAAATAAATTGTGATTAAAGTTATAAATTAACTTGAATATATTTAATTAATTTAAGTGAGATTAATTTTTCATTGACATTAGTTGAAGTTTCATTTTTCAATTTAATGCTCTCGTATGTTGTATTATTTAATTTAAAATTTCACATTTACAATACATAAATGCAATATGTATCCCCTTACAAAGATCAAAATACAACTCAAGCAAAATTTATTACTGACAAAAAAAATAAAATTAAAGGTTATTAATTAAAAAAATTAATTTAAATATTCAAACTATCCTCCTTGTAAGCCACAATATTGAGCGATCACCTCATATTTATCCGACGACCCAAATCATTTCCCAGTTGCACAATTAATCAAAGCTACTCGCCAAAACTAACTCTGCAACTTCGCCTGTACAGGCCCTACCAACAATGGCGACATACACTTGAACACTAAACAAATGACATGTGGAAAGCCACGTAACATGGCTAGGATGTGGGTCCAACATGTCAGTCTCCTAAGTGTAATAATGTGCGGTTGTCTTCTGTAAGATCAATGGCCAGGATCTTTGCACGATTGCGGAGTTAGCTGGAAGTGCTTGATGAATCTAACTCTACAGTGTCGAAGGTTTTTATAAACTATGGCAAATAAAAAATAAATAAAGGAAAGACATTAAAGCAGTACACATGCTTGTAATTCAAATTTACCATTGTAAGGGTTTATGCTCTAGGGTTTTCTATGCGGGATATAGTTCCATTTGTTAAATTTACCATTGCTTTCTTAAATTATTTGTGTCTTTCAATTTCATGAGCCTATCAGCCTAGCTGATCATCTAAAGTAATAGAGTTGCAAAGTGAATCGTTTTAAGTTTTATTTTAAAACCCTAGCTATAACATGTATCGGTTTAACAGTGTAGCAGGGCAAAAGCCAATAACAAAACCAAAATTGAAACCCATCTCATACAAAATTACAAATACAACTTCACCCACTTCCAAAATGAAGCAAACTAGACATAAAAATTTCTAGAAATGATATTTTCATGAAATAATTTTCATATGATAGGTTAATAGTTGGGTAGGGCTAGCACCCATTATATTATGATAACATTAAAAATAAAGATACAACAATATTTGGCTTGTAGCCAAAAATATATTTCAATTGAAAGTCTAGTAGTGACATAAAATATGACACAAGTACATAACAAAAAAATGTAACAACCCATAACCCACAATACAAAATTCAAAATAGAACGAAGTAGTTGCACCATACTTTAGGACTAGGAGACATTTTAAGCCCATCTTGCCACTTCACATTCATCCTTCATTCTGTCCTACCTGACATTTTAAGCCCATCTTGCCACTTCGCATCTCACCGAAAAGAAACATGTCGCCACACCACCACAAGCCCCATTTTGGTGTAACCAAGGTTGTAAGCGTCTTGTTGAAAGCCTCAGTTACACCAAAATGGGGCTCGTGGTGGTGTGGCGACATGTTTCTTTTTGGTGAGATGCAGGCCTTCTCACAACAATAATGGCTTTTCAGCCTAACCTTGCGATATAACAACTCTGTGTCTTGTTGAAAGCCTCGGTTACACCAAACTGCACTGTGCGGGATAAGGCTCAAAGGGCTTCCTTTGTTATCCCCTGGCAGGTTAATACCAAAACACATGATCGTGTGGGATAAGAATGATTGGTTGTTTGGTCTCCCCCCACATGATGAAGTGAGAATGCTCAAAGGTCATGTGGGGTAAGCAAACAAAGGTAAGAAAGAGTTTCCCCCCTTTTCTCGCAAATCAAAAAGGTTAAAAAGAACAATCGTGTGGGTTAAGAAAATAACAAGGAAGACGGTTTCTTCTTGTCTCACACTAGGAAAAAGCACAAATGAAGGGTCTTGTGGGATAAGAAATAACAACACGAATGATTTTCTTCTTATCCTGCAAGGTAAATAGAAGCAAGGAAGGAGGCTTATGTAATAAGGCTCAAAGGGAATCCTCGCTATCCCACATGGATCAGAGGCATCAAAGGATGGTCATGCGGGGTAAGATACAACAACGACATATACGGGTGAGCCTGACCCGCCACGTGTCATACGTGCGGTCATGGATTCTCACTTAAGAGGTCGATCAAGGACCATCTTTTAAAGTTCTTTTGAGCCCTTTGGAGGGCTATGTGGAGAGATCTCATGCGTCCATATTTGAATGAATCTCTCGTATCGATGACCAATTTTCAAAATTGCAGGGATCGTTCATACCTCTATGTAAGGTGGTTGTTGACCTGATGGTCACGACAATATTTTTGCTCGATTGGCACCTCAGATCCAATCGTATTTTCATCCCAGCTACTAGAGGATGTCACCCATGCCTCTTCAATGTATATTGAAGGCCTTTTTGCCTGCATACCCCATCTTAGACGCATCATTTGCAGATTTTTCTCCTTGATTTACGGGAATTTTGTTGTAGAGGACACTTTCAAAGGTTGTTTCAGCATGTTATCAGATCAACTAATTTGGTCTTCTCCTCTTAGATATTTTGTATCCTAAACCTACCCAGGGTTAGGGTTTCTAACTTCAGTTCGATCTGAGTTATACCTGAACTATAAAGGCAATTTGGTACCCTGTTATAGGGATCTTCTCCCTTTTTTCTCTTACAGTAGTCTATGACTTCTTCAACTATAAATTACCTTGCCTTTGCATTAATGAAATTAGTCTCCTCGCCTCTATTCAGATTTAGCAATTTGAGCAGTGTTACCTTCTTGCTTGAATGCGTTCTTATTTATTTTATTTAGTTGCAAGTGATTATGTTGATCCCTATGTGGATGTTTACTGTGAACTATCTCAGTTCCTCTCTTCATCTTATAGAATTATGACCTTCACCCTTCTTTATGAGACTAATTAGAATAGAATATTGTGCATACCTAGGTAGTTTAATTAATGTTTAGTGTAGTTACAAGTGGGGGGAAGATCACATTTCAATTCAAGTGCAAGCCTTTTCCCTTCTTTTAGCAACCCTTCTCTCTCTCCCTTTTCCTTGTCAAATCAATAGATTAGATTTACCAGTGTTGGGTTGATCCAACACTCTGCATTTGGATTGGAAAGGAAGTCAACCTTCTCCAAATATTCAACCTCACAACAACACAAGGTTCCACACTTGAGAGGTTGTTTCCATGTTTCACAAGGTTGATGGTCAAGGTTGATCATCACATGGTGCAAACTTTTGTGACAACTGTTTTCTCTACTTAATTTTGCATAATATATTTTCATAAAAGTGTGGTCATTAGTTAGGTTATGTTTGTTGAATGGAGATAGAGGCTAGTCATTAATATAAATTTTTATTTAATTTTTTCTCGGTAATATAATTTATTTTATTGAAATCCAAAAAAGAAAGTCTTACAAACCATAATAACATTTGTCAAAAAAGTCACAGATTTCTCAACAAAGGCACCCCATCACTACTACACGTCAATACAAAAACTCCCAACCACAATCACCAACTATTGCTTCATAAAAAAAACTACCTACCCATATGCACCTCTAATCAAACAAACTAACAAAGTTACAATGGAGTAGATAAACTACTACAGACAAAATCTACCCCATTAAGTGCGAGTACATCAACTCACTATTTTTGCCTTCATCGCCTGCTTGAATCCACCCCTGTATTTCTTTCTTCTACCACCTTTGGCTTCCTTGGATGCAACACCCTCCTCGCGTTCCCTTTCGCTTCTACCTTGGCAATTGCAATGATTGCATCGAGCTCTTTAATCTCCACCACCATTTTTAGCACGTCCCAGCCACACCTCACCTCCTCTCTGCGATGTACCTTGCACATTCCTCTCGTCCATCTTAGGAAAGGAAACAAGCTTGCATGTCTTCCACCCGTATCTTCCTCCATACCCTCTTGCACCTCAAACCCAACACCTGACTTTTCCCATTCCAAGAATGAATCCATTCCTACTAAGAAGTCCTCATGGACTATCATCTCCATTACCTGCCTCACCGTTGTTGTGGACTCCCCCAACTCTAAACCCCATGCCATTATAAGTGAATAAATATCCATCCTTATTTTATACCTGTGTTTTATTAGGTTGATAGCTCCATCCACAATGATAGCCATACTTTGTGCCAATAATTCATCTGAGAACCTGAACATTCCCCTCAACCTTTTGATGGTTACATCCCCCCAAAATGGATACAACTACTTCTTACTCCGCAATGTGAAATTTGTATCCATTTCAATACCCTTCACCGCTTCACCACCCGCCCTACTCTAGACCGTATCACCTCTACAACAAACCCTCTGCTAAACTCGACTTCTTTCACAATGAAGCCTCAGAGGCAGTGTGGACACTTTTAATACAAATGCACTTAGCTCGGTTGCCATCATTAATTCATCTTCAAGCTTTAAATGATCATCGCCCTTTGCCATCTCCCCTCTATCCTCCATACTTAACTCAAATCCAATATCATTAATGGCAAATTCCCACCTCCTCTTCGAGTAACACATGTTGAAAGTCTTCCACTCTTAATTCATCGATCAAATCAAAAGACAATGCCCATTTGGAAAGGATATCGACCTCTACATTCCTTGATCGCCTTATATGACTTATTTGGTATTCATCAAACAATTTAATTTTTTCAATAATATTGTAAATCCTTTGCAAGTGATATGCCTCTATCCCCCGCTTCATTATTGCCCGAATAACAGTTAATGAATCTCCCTCTAGATGTAATTTGTTAGCTCCCAACTTCTTACTCATCCTGACTGCTAACAATGTTGTTGATACTTCTACTATATTATTTGCGCCTTCATCAATATTTTGAGCACCTAAAGCTACTATATCACCCTTCCAATCCCTTACAATGACCCCTGCCCCAGAAGGTCCCATATTGCCTTTAGAAGCACCGTCAAAATTAATTTTTTACCATCCCTCCAAACGTTTCTCCCACACCTCATTAGAATAACAACCACTACTAGATTGAACCCATCTAAGCCCCTTAACTGGCCTAAAATGGATGTCAGGCCATTGAGATTGCACCTTGCAATATTCTATAGTGAAAGAGACACTCAGATTAAAAAACTGGGATGTTGTGGCTCCTACAGTTTCCTCTATTGCATGATTAATTCTCGATTTTAACCTTTCCAAATATTTTGTCTTGTCCAAAAAATGCACCTATTCCTCTCCTTCCATACCTCCCAAATGAATAAAGATGGGCAGACCTTCCATATACAAGAACAGTGTGACTTCCGCCACTGCAATGGACAACTTTCAAAAACTTGTTTCAGTGTTGCTAGCATTGGACTCTACCATCCCAATAAACTCCTTAGCATTTTCGAACAAGAATAGGGAAATTTTATAATTTACTAATAAATTGTCTGCAAAAACCCATACATTTTCTCCTATCACCTGTAAGAATACGACCTCTATATGCTAGCCAAGCAAACGTTCTTGCTTTGGGCAAAACTTCTTTGCCCTAGAATAACTCGACTAGCCAATTTTCCTGACCAACACCAATCTCCATGAATTGATAACCTAATTTCATTGAATACTTACCATTAATAGCTCCACACCACACCACTCTATCATCTATGATCACCTTCTGGATATTTCTAGAGCTGAAAATCCCCTACATAAGAACTTTCCACCAAACTAGAATCTCTAGATCATGAACAAACTTTCGCTTCCACCTATCGCCTAGAGGACCACCCTCCAAAGAAAGGTAGTCACTAACCTTATCTCCCCATTTCTGTAAGAACCACTCCCTTTCTTCTTCATATCCAGGATTCTCCTTTAAAATTGGGTGATCATTCCATGAGTCATCCCAAAAATTGGCTTTCGTGCCTAAACCATCCTGCCAAGTAATATGTTTCATAATAACTTTCCGGCAAGAAATGATGAAATTCCAAATTGCAGAACCTTTTGGAGGATTACAAATTGTGAAGATCCTGCAACCATCCATAGAATCCAGATATTTATCTTTTTAAATCTTTACCCATAAGTGAGATGGTTGGGAGTAAATACACCATACCAATTTTGCCCCTATGGCCTCATTCATGAGGTTCCAATCCCTAAGACCCGCTCCCCACTTTTCCTTTGCCAAATAGATTCTATCCCATGCCAACAAGGGTATTTTGTCTTGCTCATTATCCCCATTCCAAAAAAACTTTCTCATCCTTTGCCCTATCACCTTGACTACTTTTTGAGGGATTTTGAGACACATCATTGAGAAGATCGGAATTGCTAAAACTACTAATTTAAGCATTAAAATCCTTCCTATAGAGGTTAACCATTTTCTCTTCCACCCATCCATTCTTTGAATGCAGCTTTCCACCAAATCCTTCCACGCTATTGATCTATCAGCACCCCTAAACAATAGTATACATAAATACTCCCTAGGCAAAGTATCATGCTTCATACCCAAGATGGAACATATTTCCCTTTATTTTTTATTAATAGTGTTAAAAAAGAAAATTTCTGATTTTCTCCAATTTATACATTGTCCAAAAACCCTGCTATATCTTTCCAACACACCCTTTATTATTCTTGCCTCCCTGAAAGAAGCCTCTCCCATTAGTAAAATATCATCTGCAAACTGCAAGTGAGATATATTTTCTACACCATCCGCTACCTTCACCCCTCTCCAACTCCCCTCTCTTTTTTTTTTTGAAATTAGTCATCCAAGGACTTCAACCATTGTGATAAACATGAATGGGGATAAGGGATCCCCTTGTCTTAAACCTTTCTCAGTTTCGAAAAAACCTTGAGGGCTGCCATTAACTAAGATTGAGAATCAAGGAGTCTTAATACAAATTTCCACCCATTTCATCCAATCCAAGCTAAAACCAATTTTTTTGAGTGTATCAAGCAGGAAGTCTCTGTTCACTTCATCACAAGCCTTTCTAATATCCAATTTAACCAACATCCTATCTGCTCGAGAGGTTTGAATCGAATGAATTGCCTTGTGGGCCACAATCACACCTTCATAAATAGAGCGCTTTGGTGAAAAGTCGCTCTGTTCTAAAGAGATGATAGAATCAAGGGTCATTTTCAACCTATTTGCCATAAATATTGTGTAGTCAAGATTGAGGGATAATTATCATGCAAGTGTTGTATAATAACAATTTTTGGATTTGTTTTCTCTTATTCCATTATTTGAATTGGTGATATGTTTAAGTATTCAAAATAGAGATATTTCTTTTACTTTAAGGATAAGAAGGTTGCATCCAACTTGAACCAAAGGGAGGGTTCAAATCAAACCATTCATAAGGTATATGTGTACACTATTAGTACTTTAAGATCATATTGATCCTTACTACGGGTCTATTTCTTGACACCAAATAATTAAGGTATCATTATGCCTAGGAGATGATACAAAGAGGTTGTAATTGGTAAATACTTCATAAGGTCATCTTTAATTAATATTACAATTATGATTTAATGATTTATTAAAGAGGTGATCATCTATACAAATCAAGAATTTATAATACTTGATACATGAGTTTAGAAGTGAAAGGATAGAGCTTGGATTGAGATTCTTTAATAGATTTATATCCATGTAAATGGATTAGATCAAATGTAGATCAAAGGAATTAAGATTATAATTCAACTAGCACATCATTGAGGGCCCAACTATGCATAGCTTATGGACTAGTCAAGGGGTTGAAAACTCATAATATTGGTCATGTTGTACTCGACTAGTTTGTGACTCATATAAATGGTAATGATTTCCTATTCCTCGACACTTCATTACTTTTTCCTTTTCTTACACCTAGCCCTTACCTACTCATATTACATAAATTCCTCGATACTCTCCCACATATTCATAATACTTCTTTCCTTACCTCACTTGTCTATCTTGGAACATATATGTCTATCTCACCATATTATTGTGTGACAATAAACATTATATCCTAATACCATGTAGTATCCCAATTCTATTTCCTAGTCCCATTGTAATATCCCTGTTCATTTAAATACCACCACTAAATTTTTAAATAATTTATATTATTTAGTTAAATAGATTAATAATTATCAATTTATTTATAAATAAATATATTAAAAATATACTATTTGCCTCACCTATTTTGGAGACCACTAAGGATCCCCTATAATAGTTCTTGACTCTTATTTGTGAGTGAAGATTCTCCACTCATCTAAATCAACCTCAATTGTGTATTGAAGGTTAAATACTCAAAATTCATATGCTTGTGCAAAAAAATATAAATCAACTCTCATCCTTCATCAAGTTGTGCATGAATCATCATTGTACAAATAAATCTAGGGTGTACATTATAGCATTCCCATCGAGAATTTGTTCATTCTGTATTTTAATTTTGTATATTTTTCATACCTTATTTTGGTAGCGTTTCATATAGGATTCATGTCAAATTGTGTTAGTCACTTGCATTTGAAGGAATTTTCACATACATCACACCTCACGGTATGATCTAGAAGGTTTCAAAACATATAAATCCATATAAAGTATGTTTTATTTTAATAAATTATAGGTAGAGGTGAAAAAAATTCCTAGCAAGATAATACAACCATTGTATAAGCATGATACAAGATGTATAGAAAATTCCATTTGTTTCTAAAAAACACTTTCATTTTTAAAAAAATAAAAAATAAAATAAAGAAAATTAAAAATAAAAATCAAGGCTTATAGGCTAAGGCAAATATGGTACTCCATATAATATTCCTAGTAGGGGTGGTTCTCATGCCAATCACTTGCTAATGGTTTTAAAACCCTAACGAAAAGATTAACAATCATTGACCCCACAAAAACTAAAATTTGCCAAAAAAATTACTATTGTTATTGGAAAAATTACCTTGCTTCCACTCCATAACCCACTCCCTCATTACCCATCCACCACCTCGTCACTTGAGTAGTGCCACCCTTTAATTAGAATCACTCAACACTTTGGAACCACCCAAATGATACCTTCCTATTGAATTCTCACCCTAGAAGGGCCTAGGGCACGTTTTAACCTTTAAAGATGATTTTTTCTTCAAATTAACATATATTTGGTAGAGAATCAAATTTTTACTTTTGTAGGCTTGAAAAACCACTCCTCATCTACTTGCGATTATATTCTCTACTTAATGGTTGTCTTGAAAAATCAAGTTTCACACACCATTGGTCTAAGGTAGACCAAGTACAACCTCTAGTAGATGACTCAACTTTGAAAAAAGTTCTAGTTTATATGATTGAATTTCCACATAGAAGTCTTTACATATCTTATACTCACTCAAAATTGCAACAAATCACTCTACTTCCTTGATGCTCAAATTTGAGGTATCCCATTCTTCATGAATCCTCCAATTTTCTTACAACTCACAACCTACAACACCATACCAAGATTAGTCACAAAATATTGAACATCAAAATGACATCCATTTTGCTTACCTTCATCTAGCATCAAACATTTTATTGTTACTATCTCCATTTGGTCTTTAGGTGCAATGAAGTGATGGATTGATGAATGCATCCATTATCTTTTAGTGTCCATATTGACCTCTCCTAGATATGTCATGTCCAAACTAGAAATATCCTTTCCATGACTATAAAATAACCTATCAACGAGCTCATTAAGATTGGACCAAAAGAGTTTGATTTTTTCTTAGCCAGCCTTCAAGTAGCTAATGTGTATCATCATGGAGCTTCCTTCCCTCATGTCAACAATTATCAAAAAGGAAAAGGGTTTGGAAATTGTGTGGCTCATTTTGGGTGACTCTCTATAATTTTACGTATCTCCATCAAGCCTCCAATCAACCTGTGAGATATCATCAAGAGGATGCATCAATATTTTAGTCCTAGAATATAACTTACTGCATAGCTCACTCTTACTCAATATCAAGTTTAACTACTATTTTTTCAATGTGTAAGGGATGAAAAATATATAATTGACAATAAGAGAGCTATATCAAAGAAATAGTCTCCTTCGTCTCACACAATTACATGTAAATGTCCTTGATCCTAAAGATTTAGGTTCCTCATGCCCCAACATAATTAGGGTTTTTATTATTAACTTGTTATTCCTCTTCACAAGGGTCAATCAAAGCCAAATAATTCTTTGCAACAACATAGAAACCACCATCACATTGTCTAATCATTTTCATAAATTAAAAATCATCACTAATTGGTATAATTATTTCCATACCTAAAAATTGGGTGGATGTTTCTTAAACATGTTGATAGTGGTGTTAGAACAAGTAATGGTACGTGAGTCAGGGATAAACCACCTCTCTTGAAAAGTAAATAAGTCACTTGAGGGTTCCTTCGTAGTTAGGTCTTGACCATTTGAACTATACCAATTAGTATATGTGGTTGTTATTTGAGGGCCATTTGTTGGTAGTAACAAGTATTTACCTAAAAAGAAAATAAATAAGTATTTACCTGAAGAAAAAGTGATGCATGAGCATTTAGGGTGTAAAAGAAATTTTACATCACCCAAATATATTGTTTAAAGGGTTATTTTTTGTAAAGTTACTATTCTTGGCAAGGTTACGATTTTTAGTAATTTTTCATTTATGCATGTATGGACCTGAAAATTGACCCCAAGAAGAAGAATGGGAAAATATAATTACTGGAGAAAGAATCATCTCAATATCGTGTATCATTTGAGAGATATTAATGTTTCAATGTTAAAAAATCATATAAAAAATATTCAACTTGGATTTTGTAGTCTTAAATGATCTAATTGGACCTTGATAAAAGTTTGATCAATTTTCAATTTGGGGAAAGCATGGTGTGGATCTTTTAAATATCTCTAGTTTTTTTTAAAAAGGGCCCCAATTGAGTTTCTGGATCAAAAGATATGGCCTCTGAAAGTTGTGCTACTTTACGAGAAAAAAATAATAATTCTCAAAACATGTCAATGAATGCCAAAATCCATTTTGGGCATATTCTTGGCATATTATAATATAAAGAAATGGGTTACAAAAGTGGTTGATCTCAAAAGGAGAAGTTACTATGTGCTGGAAATGTGGGATCAACCTGCTCTGCAAGGGAAACAACTCAAACACGCACATGGAACATTGCATTAGAGATTAGAAATAAACCAAACAAGTTAGTGAATTTAAACTCTTTAAAATTGTCCGATGCTTATCTATCTCTAAAGAGCCTCAAGATTCAAGGTGGCCCTCACTTGGAAGAGAACTTGATCTCTTAGATGACAACCTAGAGAACGGGATTTAAATGTATGATTCTAGGATCAAAATGGATGCAACTAAGATCCCACTGAATGCTTTTGATATGAAACTAGATAATGATATGGTGCAAGATATTGATATGAAACTAAACTAACATGAAAATGATATTATGATGATATTAAGTTAGCATGGAAATGAAACTAACATGATATGCAAAACATGATAAATCTAAGATATGGTGCTACTAAATGATCTAATTACTATTATCAAAGAGAGACTAAAAATGCTTGATGAAATGAGACTATAAATTAGATGCATGAAGAATTGGATGAATTGAAGAAGGAATAGGCCCTATTTATAGGGAAAATAGAGAAATGGATGGCTGAGATTGAGTACTCTCAACAAGGGCTAGGATTGAAAGCTATCAATCCATGTGAGAGATTCAATCCAATCCCAAGTTGACAAATGTCACCTTGAGAGGGATTGAGAGGAGATGTAAGAGGCATTAAATGCCTGAGGAGACATGGTGGTTACCTTAGGAGGTAAGGTTATGGTTAGGTTAGCAGATAACCAATGGATAAAGCCTTTACCCAAAGGGTAAACTCTTGTGCAGGGGTTAATAGGATAACTAGGGTCAAAGCCATGAGTGCTTGATGAGACCCTTGGGTTAGATGAGGGTTAAGTTAGAGAGAAAGTCACCAACCACTAGGGGAGGTTGAATTAACCATTAATGGTTAATAGGACTTTGGAGGACAAATTTGTAAGTCCTTCCAAATTTGGGGAACTCAACAAGTTAACTTGTTGAAGAAATGAAGCGTTTAATGCATTTAGAAGACTTTCTTCCAAACTTGAGAAGTGACCTCCTCAAATTTAGGGAAAGGACATGATCAGGATGGGATTAGGAGGTTTCTAGAAGGATAATTAGGAGGCAAGTGGGAGATGTAGGATTTTGCAAGTGGACGAAGGAAAATAGGATTTAATTAAAATAAAATTGATTTATTTCAATTGTTGGTTGCAACTTGCATTTGATAGATTTAAATAAATATTGATTTATTCAAATGCAAATTTTGAATTTTTGTAAGTGGGGGGATTTATAAATAAATTTTGATTTATTTATTTGCAAAGGGGGTTTTAATTAAATGTGGATTTAATTAAAAGGGGAAAGGGGATAAATGTAGATTTTTAATTAAATGTGAATTTAATTAAAATGGCTAAGGGGGGTATTTAATTAAATGTGAGTTTAATTAAATGGCTTAGATAGAAGAAGGGAAATATTAATCAAATCTTTAATTTGATTAATAGGCTAATTAGAAGAATAGGGATATTAATTAATTTAATTAATTGGAAGAATTAGGGATAATTAAATGAATACAATTCACTTAATTTATTGTGCAACTTTTAGGTTTCTATAGTTACACTTTCCAAAATATTCTAGGGTGGTTGAACTTACCAAAATCAAGAAGACAAACATGGGTTACAAGGGACGGTTTTAGTGGTGTGGATTTTGGCCCTAGCTTGCAAATTATTGTAATGAGAATGCCTATGTGGTTGTAGCATGTTATTTTTTGAATGTTGTAATTTCATTTCATTGAGATAATATAAATCAAGTGTTTCCTCTTTCGCATTTTATATTTATTTCTCTATTGTTGTTGTGTGTTTCTATTTGTAAGGGGAGTACCCTTCATCAAAAAGTTATTCAAACTCACACAATATCCAAATATGCAAGATTCATTGTATTGAAATTTAATTACAAGCACATATAAATATAAATCTAAAATTTAAATTCCTTCTTTTAACTCTAATTTTATTCTAACAGGAATTCAAAAAATATCTAAAGAGAATAGGGTAACAAGAAATGAAATGAGAATCTACTCTAATGGACAGTAATAACAATAAATTCACCTCGATACACTATATTATATTAGATATTTCAAACCAATCTTGTATCAACTAGAATTATCACAATTAATACAAACATTGATGCAATCATCCAAGGAAAAACTATTAATTTAAAAATATTTTAAGATTTCATCACTTGGAATGTCTTACTTGTTGGAAACTTGGAGAATCTTTGAAGAATGTTGTTTTGTCATTGACGTCAAACTTCTTGTTTCAAATGGAGTCTGGTCTGAACATGGTCTTATACTAAGGCTAGTTCTCTGTTTGATGTTAATGTTGAGTTTGATGCAGGAATTGGTGTTCAGTAGTGTTTACATTCAGATGTTTATATAGTGCTTGGTTAATATGTATGAAGTGTCTCCAAAAAGTTACAATTGTGGCAGGTTACTATACATGAAAGAGTATTTATTGTTCAAATAGAAGAATGTTTTATATTCCTTTGATTGTGAAGAGTATGGTGTGAGGATTTGGACATAATGTTAATGTTTAGTGAGTGGTCTACTATCAAGTTTACAAGTCCTCTGATTGCTCATGTGATGATATTTGTTGTTGCTACTTTCTGAAAGTAAGCGTGTTTGTCAAACTGGTCTAAAATATGCTTGATGGCTTTTGGATATGTGAATTCAAGTGTTATAATTTTGAGGACATGTCCATTTGGTTTGTACAATTACAATTTTAAAAAATCAAGAGAAAATGGCTAAAATAGACTCATATTTGTGTCTATAAATCATCACCAGTATTGCCCATTGTTCAGAGTTGGAATAGGGATGTCTACAAGCATTAACATGCATGTATTTTTCACAAAATATCCAAAACAAATCAACTATGATCAAGGCAAGTATTCTAGTAGGGATCTATCAATTTGTCAAGGCAATCTCTATGAAATATATGACTATAATTGCACAACTTTTAAATTTCATCTTCTTCTCATTAAATTTGAAAAAATAGGTCTTATACTATGGTGCACTTATAAAAAATAGACCCATTTTCCAAATGATAATCATGTAGTTTGATTGCCAACTATATACAAATTATAATGATGCAATGACTGAAAATTTGGATTATTAAGAAGTACTAACAACTCAGTGTCAAATAATACCCAACCTTAAATGGCTAGTTGAATGAGTTAACACTTGCACAAATAGTAACATGAATATCATTGAACATATTTTTAAGGAGTTGCCTTTCCATGAGATGCATGTTGCACAATATAAAAGATGAGAGAATTTTGGGTATTTTTTTATTGTTAAAACCAATACAAAATATGATACAAGAAGTTGCATGTAGTGTGCAGTAATGGCTACAAAAAACCTTCTTTCCTGCAGACTTATTAAGCCAACCAAAATGGCAACAAATTCTATAGATTGAGACTTTACACACATAATTTTCAAATTGGAAACATATCTTATTAGATCACTAATAAGAAGTGAAAATAGCAACTTTAAGTATATATGAGGATCAAAATTGATTGCAAATAGAGAAAAGCATTTGAAATGCACTCTACAACAAAAATTTGCAATCAACCCATTGCTGTCATGAAGAGGACATTATGATATTAGCTTGTCAAAAGGAGAAATTGACTTCACAGTCCAGTATGCTATCATATCTATCCATTGCCTTCAACCACCTTAGTTTCTACAACATAAAATAGAACACAAACAATGTAATCACTTAGATGTGTAATGTAAAGATGTTGATTCAATAAAAGAAAAACCTAGAAAAAAATTAGGGGCAAGCCCACTGTAGGTACTGCTGGTTGGTCAAACATTGACAAGTTTATTCAACATTTTTTTTTTCTTTGTTTGGAATGCTAAAGATAATATCGATGATGCTAATCTTAATAAGATAATGATGGGTGGGACCCTTATATTGTCATTTTTTATCTTGTTGATGACCGAGGTAAATCAAATGATTGAGATCCACCTCTTTTTCTAGTGATCTTGTACTGGGTATATAGAAGCTTTATGTAATTGTCTTTAATTCAGACTATCCCATTTGAATTTTTGAGGTGTAACTCTTTTTAGTTAAGATTGTTTTATTCATTGACAATATAGAAACTTTTCATTAAAAAAAATAAAGAAACTACCTTTTAAAGCAACAATATAGTAAGATGCCTAGAAAACTTAAGATCCAACAACTCTTGATTTTCAAATTAAATTTTTTCTCTTCCTAGAGACCTACAAATTCCATATCAAATAAAGAGTTCAAAAAGATATATGAAATTCCTAAATATTATCAAATCAAATTTCTTTTCAACATATCAACACACATGAACACATCCAAACAACACAATCACATACAATAAAATCATTTTTGAAGAGATGAATGCATGAATGCACAAATATCCTCCATGACAGGAAACTAACTACATCCAACTTGCAACGTTATATCGATGCAAAGGAGCTTATTTTGGGCATGATGCATGAATATTTTCTGAAGGAAGAATTTTCGAGAAGCTTCTCTGAGGATGCAACCCCTGAGAGAAGACGTGGGTTGGACATAGCCCCAATCCACTATGTGTGTGGGAGCAGTTATTTGTGTATTTTTCTATCAAAATTGAAAAGGACTCCCTAGCGGACTTTCATTTGCTATCAAGCATTGTAGACATTGGGTGCGATATGGGCCAGATTTTGACTAGAATGGAAAGTAACATTTAAAGTAACAAATACTTATAAAAAGACAAACTATGAGAGGTTTTTAGAAGGTGGAGATCTAAAATGTAATCTGCCCAGGTTCCATAATTTTGCACAACACCTTTAGACATTTAAGATTGAGGGTTGTTGTTGGAGCATTTGAAGGCACTCGTAGTGTTGGATGACTGCCATTGTTGTTGTGTAGAAGGGTCATGTGAGGATCTATTGCCAGTTCTAACAATATGAAACATTTTGAAAGGTGCTTTGGACAACTCTATTGTTGCATGTGCAGGGGAGTGAGGTCATCAATGCTAAGACACATAAGCTTATCTGCTTGCACTGCACTAGAAATGATCAGTTTTTGTTGTTCGATGGATCTTTTTTTCTAATCCTAATTTAAAAAATTGAAAACACATCAATGTCCTCTAACCCTACTATAAAATATGGTTTAAAATATTTTATTAGAAAACCCTAAATCCTTTTCTATATGATTTTTAGGGTGAACAAGAATGCTTTATTTTTTGAAAGTGTCGGATTTTAAATTTTATGGTTGAAATGTAGCAAAATCTATGACATAGTTTGAGATTGTGGGATCTAGGTTTGAAGCCTTTGGATCAATTGTTGTTAATGCTATGACACAGATTGAGAGTATGGGTTCTAGCCTCTAGGTTTGAAGCCTTTGGATCAATAGTTATACCCCATGTCATCTGAAAAGGACAATTAAAGAATGTTCAAGTGAATATGATAACTCAATGATGTTAAAAAGGTACACTATTAAGGAGGCTAATATGGAGATGGATTAAATTTGTGGGCGACAGCTTGATCCAACCTAAATCAACTAATTGCAGTGCCTATAAATATTGCACAGGCCATGACAGTAGGCATCAACATAGTGATGGAAAAGGCTTTGCTAATTCTATGGTTACATATGGTATGGGGAAGAATGATTGTTTTTTCAATTGCAGTCAAATGATTGTGAATATGAATAGTTCATACTATGAATTTGGTTGACCATTACTAGCTCAAATGAAATTCAATAATATGCTTGAAAAACGTGTGAAGAATATACAAGAGATATTAAATGGTTAGCTTGGTCGTGCTAAAATCTTTTACAAGCTCTTTGTTAGAATCTGCAAGGTGACATTCAAATGAATTATCAAATGTACTTTGTTGTTAATAAGTGACTACTGATCTATGTTAAATGTAAAAATTGGCTTATGTAGTAGCTTGTTTTGCTACTTACGACTCATTTAGTGTATGCGTCAGATTTGACGTAATTTATTTTAAAGGTAAAATATAAAGGTATAATTTAGGTCACTGCCAAGTGAGATATCAATTTGATTTAGGTGACCCTCCTAATGCAATCTTTTCACAAGGGGATTGTTTTACCGCTGACCTTATATATGTTCAAATGGGTGTTCAACCCTACCCTACTATGAATTTAAATTTGTCGAAAATATAGATTGGATGGGATACCATTGGGGATTTAACCCATACTAAGCAAGGGGTAAGCTGGTCAACCCCTTGGTCATTACTAAGACAACATTATTAATTTTTATTATTGAGACTATTAATTGGTTTTATTATCGAGACAACAATATTAATTGCTTTCCATTACTGATATTAACTAGTATTAAGACACATCAAAATATTATGTTATCTTGTGTGTCACCTTAATATTATTTGAAAAGAGTAATGAACATATGTGTATTGCTTATATTGTTATTTTTACTTGAAGTTTTAACTATTTATTAGTTTTCTATCATGCATTGATTATAGTTTTAAATTGATATGAAAATAAAAGTAGTTGTTGTAAAGATGTACTTATACTTTAAAAATCATTCTATATAAACATGTATTGTTTGTTAGTTAAAAAATGTGTTTAATAAGATAGATTTCTACTAAAAGAGGGGTACAAATTTATTCAACACAAAAATAATATAGAGTCATAAAAGTGCTCCGCCCAACAAAAAATCAAAAGTACTACACAATTTAAATTTATATAGAAGAAACTATTTTAACTAATTTGTTAAATTTAATGAATCGAAATGAAAAATTTAAATCGATTGTAAAATATAAAATGTAAATGTCAAGCAATTTGAAGACATCATCTTTGAAAGCATTTGCACTTACCACATATTTCCATGTCCTCATTATTAGGTTTTTAAATTAAAGGCACAATTGAACATGGAAGCATAATGACTTATTAAAAAGTCATCACAATCAAATAGAACATCTTATAATACGTTCTTCTATCTAGATTTAGAGCTTTAAAATACTAGAAGTGTAGCCTTTTAGATATGTTATCAATATTTTTAGGCTTAGAACTAATGTCAGTCTTCTTAAAAGAAGAAGATATTGACCATGTTTCTCAAAATTAATCCTACTTCACTATACTAAACATGCAATTGAATTGCATTTGATATCCCTATTTTTTTTTTTTTGATCGGTAATTGGCCGAAGCCTGAATAGCTTTTGACTAGAGCTATGAACCAGTGGGGACACAGTAGGGGGCCCCATCCCCATTACATATCTTTGAATTATTATTATTATTATGTTTGATTAGATTGACCCCAAGACCTTCCCCATCCTATGGAAGGCCAAGAGTCACAACTTATAATTCCACTTCAAATGTCCCTATTGGGAATTGAACCCGGGTCTCCATAGTGAGAACCCAGTGTTTTAACCAATTAAGCTCAACCCCTTGGACACATTTGACATCCCTGTTATTTCATGATAGAAGTATAAAATAGTGCAACATAGTTTTAACTATTTATTAAAAAAAATGAAAAGAGATAAATGCCTTCTCTCATGAGGGATCATTAGGGTTCTCAAGAAACCAAACTACATTAAGATACTAATCTTGTAAAATTGAGTTGGAGTCATTACCATAGTTAGTCTAGCTCAGTGACAGTAGGGATCTTTTTTCTTTTTTGAGCTCTAGCGAATAATAGACCTATGATGTAAAGAGCTTGTTAGCCCAACTCAATGATAGTAGGGTTCTTTTATCTTTTTTAGGCCCTAGTGAACACCAGCCTTACAAAAACCAAATTTTATTTAAACCATACCAGTTACAATTCTGAAAATTTAAGAGAAAATGGCTAAAATAGACTCATATTTGTGTTTGTAAATCATCACTAGTTACAATACTGCCCAATAATCACTGGTTACAATATTGCCCATTGTTCAGAGCTGGAATAAGGATGTCTACAAGCATTAACATGCCTGCATTTTTCACAAAATATCCTAAACAAAGCAACTATGGATAACAAATAACAATCCATGCATAAAGCCAAAAGGATTAATCTATCACTAAATTTATATTTATATATATATCAAACTGTTAGAGATGATGTCTTACAAGTTTGTCAAGGCAAGTATTTTGGTAGGGATCTGTCAATTTGTCAAGGCAGTCTCTATGAAATATATGACTGCAATTGCACAACCTTTAAATTTTATCTTCTTCTTATTAAAAGATAAAATAGGTTTTATACTATGGTGTACTTATAAAATATAAACCCACTTTCCAAATGATAATCATGAAGTTTGATTATCAACTATATACAAATTATAATGATGCAATAACTTTAAATTTGGATTACTAAGAAGTACTAACAACTTAGTGTCAAATAATACCCAACCTTAAATGGCTAGTTGAATGAGTTAACACTTGCGCAAACTGTCTAGAATGTTTTACATTGTAACATTAATATCATTGAACATATTTTTAAGGAGTTGCCTTTCCATGAGATGCCTGTTGCACAATACAAAAGATGAGAGAATTGGGTATTTTTTATTGTCAAAACCCCTACAAAACATGATACAAGAAAAACTAGCCAAAATGACAACAAATTATATAGATTGAGACTTTACACACATGATTTTCAAATTGGAAACATATCTTATTAGATCACTAATAAGAAGTGAAAATAGAAACTTTAAGTATATCTGAGGATCAAAATTGATTGCAAACACAAAGAAACTTTCCAAATGCACTCTACAACAAAAAAACTCAATCAACCCATCGCTATGATGAAGAGGCCAATATGATATTAGCTTGTTAGAAGGAGAAATTGACTTCACAATCCAATATGCTATTAGATCTTTCTATTGCCTTCAACGACCTTAGTTTTTGCAACATAAAATAGAACACAAACAATGTAATCACTTAGATGTGTAATGTAAAGATGCTGATTCAATAAAAACAAAACCTAGAAAATAATTAGGGGCAAGCCCACTGTAGGTACTGCTGGTTGGTCAGACATTGACAAGTTTATTTAGCTAGATTTTTTTCTCTGTTTGGAATTCTAAAGATAACATAGATGATGCTAATCTTAATAAGATAATGATGAGTGAGACCTTTATATTGCCATTTATTAATCTTGCTAACGATAGAGGTAAATTAGATGACCGAAATCCACCTCTTTTTCCCAGGTATGTAGAAGCTTTATGTAATTGTCTTTAATTCAAACTATCCCATTTCAAATCTTGAGGTGTAGCTCTTTTTATTTAAGATTGTTTTATAAATTGTTATTATAGAATCTTTTCATTAAAAAAAAAGAAACTACCTTTTAAAGCAACAATATAGTAAGATGCTCAGAAAACCTAAGATCCCAGGACTTGCAAATTCCATATCAAATAAAGAGTTCATAAAGCTATATGAAATTCGTAAATATTTTCAAATCAAATTTGTTTTCAACATATCAACATACATGAACACATCCAAACAACACAATCACATACAATAAAACAATAAAACCATCTTCACAAAAAGGGGAAAAAACCAAAAAGCTGAGAAATAATATTTACCATGGATAAAGGAAGCTTGAAGAGATGAAGCATGAAGGGATGTAGGCTACAAACTTGCGTTCACTGTGAGGAACAAATTAGGTAACATAAATCTTGTTTTCATTAATTATACTTCCATGAAATACTTGTATGGCCATATGAGCATCCTTTGCAAACACGAATCTAACATATCCATAGCCTTTAGAAATGCCATTGTCCAATGTAGCCACTCTAGCTAATATCAATGCTCCATAGATAGAGAACATCATGTGGAGTTGCTCACTAGTGATGGATGGACCAGATGATTTATAAATTGATTTCCCTCCAATGTGTTGATCTTTGGCCCTTTGGGCTGGATGGCGACTCAAAGAGGTTGGCCCTTCATAGTACAACCATCCCTGACTTGCAAAGCCAAGGCAACATGCTGAGCTTTTATATAATTTACATAAGCATAGCCCAAAGATTTCTGAGAAATTTTGTTTCAAATCACATGACATAAAGCTAGAGGACCATATAACTGGAATCTTTTTACCAATTCTTCTTCTGTTATAGTCTCTTCTAGATTTCCTACAATTAGAGAGGTTGCAGTTGAATCCACTGTAAGAAGTCTTTCTCGTTCCTGCTGCTCAGCTACTTTCATACCTAAATGCTTGACAATCAATGCAACTGATTAGAAATCGTACAAACAAAATCCCATAAATAATTTATTTTTGTTCAAGATGGGAAATAGAGATCTTCTTCATTGGCAACTAAGATCGCATACCAACCTTTCTGAATAAATAAGTCAATATCACTGTGTGCATGATATTATTTTTAGCAACCTCAGAATGTTTTTTATTTTAAAGAAAGCAAAAATAAAAAATCGGAACACAATAACTCTAGAATGTTGTTTAAACTTACTTGAATATAGGTTGAAGTCTCGAAACTAGATTCTGTGAATGACCCTCGTAAATGATCAAAATAACTTTAGAGACATAAAAAAGCATTCATGGAAAAAAAAGAAATTGTAGCCGATATAAATAGCTTTCTTTTTAGGATGTTGAGGTACTTATATTATATATAACAAGATATAATTACAAAAACAATATTATTAATTGATTTTATTATAAAAGAAGAATATTAATTTCTTATTAGTCTCTCCCTTTAGGCGGAGACTAATGTTTTTCACTATGCTTGTGCTAATTAATTCAGACCCCACACAACGTTTAACCTATGGTTTTAAAATTTTTTGCTATTAAAATGCATTATTCAATAATTGTTTCTAAATTATGATTGGCTACTTAGATTTTTCCCGGCATTTTTTTCTTTTTCATTAAGTAAAAATCTTTCACGATTCGAAGGCAGCTATTTTACCATTTCACTTGCGGTAGACGTGTCTCCTCCCTAGGGTTTCTTGCGGCATTTTGTAGAATAATAAACGTGTCTGCTTATCAGGCTCATTGATTTTTATTTTCCTTGTAGTCCATTAAGAATTCTTTATTTTCTCCCTTTCGAAACAAAACTATTATGCGCAGTCTCTCCACGCTGAGCAAAAGAGGGGCAATCATTTTTCGAGGCGATTTCCAAGACAGTAGAAGAGAGTGACAGAAACCCGGGTATGATTTACCTACCGTTCAAACACTATCTGCATCTGGCTCTAGCTAGATATCCCAATTTAGTTATTTTATTGTTGTTTCTGAAAAACCTATTTAGCTTTTTCGTCCCTTCTGATGAAGATGCCTCCTCCTAAGACCCTTGTTGTGACCCTTGTTGTTCTTTTGTCACTTCTCCCAGTGAAGACGTCTGTTGTTGCTTTTTTGTTCCTCTTTATACATGCTTAATAGCCCCTGCAACCAGAAAAAGAATAGCAAAGCCATTATCACTAACTGCTCTAAATCCTTGGGTATAGCCGATTAACCCATGCTTTGTAGAGGAGCGCATTCCTCCTCGCTTCCCAATTACTCAGCTGCTCTCATTGCAACTGGTATACAATTTTCTAGGAAATGTCAATTTTTTTTTCTATGCTTTTATTTTTTTTGCTATCTGCAAATAGCTTGTTTTCTAGAAAATCTTGTGATCACTTGCCTAATCTGTGAATACTTTGAGAATGTTAGGACTATTATTTGAAAGTGTCTTTGTCCATTAAGATTATCAACAGAGTTCCTGCTATCCTATGCTACACAACGAGTTACATAAAAAATCCCAAGTGCTCTTTAGCTGAGGCTCTTCTACTAAATTAGGTTGTTCTCTTTCTGATGAATGACAAAAGAAACTCTCTCCCGCCTTCAACACTTAAATACAAAACACAAAACAAACTTACAAAAACAGAGTCTTTGTTTTTAACTCAACAGAAGAACAGTGAAATATAGTTCCATTCTTTTAAATCTGCAACACATTAATTACAAATATGACCTTCAATGGCCTCTCTCACACTAAGCAATACCCTTCGGCTGATGCTTCCTCAATCGAGACCCTCTCTGCAACTTACACTTCGCAGCCTCCCCACACATGAATTTTTCCCCTTCTCTTATATTGCTCTGCATACGATTCACATTCTGGACATCCATTCGAATTCTTCTTGCTAATTAATAAAACTGTCTTATTTTCATTTATGCGCACTATCCTTACCTGTCCATGCATCTCATTAATTCCCTTATTTCATATTTGGCCAACGTCTTCTTGTCTTCCTATGCACAATTTGAAAATTCTCTTGAAATTAAAATAATTTTTTATGTCTCTACTTTGTTTCCTGTTTCTTTGCCTGCGCGACCTCTGCTTCTATGAAGTTGATCAGTCGTTTTGGTAAGGCTTGGTTGAAATTGAAGACCCTTGGTTGCATCTTGTCATTGGATATGAGACAACAGTTTAGGGGCTTTGTCTAAACTTCCACATTCTGCATATATGTAAACGAACCTTCTTTGAAGCACTATAAATCATTCTGGGAGAGCGGTAGAAAGGGTAAAGTAGTTGGCCATATGTCCTTCTCATTTTTTTAAAAAGTACTAAGGAATCACCAACGTGTTCATAAATTCTTTATGGGTTCTGATCATGACAGCCCATGAAATTTCTTGACCATTTAGTTTAGAACTTTGTGACCTTTCACCAAACTCACACTCTTGGCATGCTAAACGAACAGATTGTTCATTGAATTCCAGACTGAATGTAATGGGCATGAATTCCTTGTTCCAAAGCTCCCACTTCACAAACAAACTACCAGAGAGAGCAAAGGTTGTATTTTAACTTTCTTATCATAGACAGATGAACAGAGAGATGCCAAATGAAAACCAAAGCAAGTCAACATTGAGGAAACTAAGTGTTGCAACTCCAATGGAACTCTTTGAGTCCCTATAATCCAATCTCAATCATATAGCAGTAACATTAATTTCACCACTTTCTTCTGAATTTGGAAACTTTATAAACTCAAAACTTCTGAACATGTAAAATTAGGGTAATTGAATTTGGAGAAAATTTTGAGCTGTAGGTACTGTGCATGATTTTGACCCATTGAAACTTTTAAGCTAGCCAAATAAATCAATTTTGTATTTTGTGGATTGGAGTTGCTTTTGCTAGATATGCATGTTTTGCATGTCCTTAAGCTCTAATTTGGATTTTAAGGACAATTTCTTAGTTGATAATTCTTTCAGTATGTTTTTGTACTGGATATATATGAGAGGAGGACAGTCAACAGGCTGCCAAGGAAAGAAGAAGATACTGAAAGTTACATTGATGCACAGATGGAAAAAAGTAAAACCAGATCGTATGCCAAATTTTATCTAGTACTTGGTCTTCTTTTCATGGTTTTTTCTTTGAAAAAAATGTATATAAAGTTGGAACACTACCACCTATGCCCTTTTTCTTCGCCCCTGTGCCGCCGCATATGTTGTACTCCACCTCTTCACTGCCATCATTAATGGGCCCATTAATTGCAGTCACCTTCGGTCACATTGTTTACGAATTTTTTTGTGACATAGTCTGCATCGATTTTCATTGATTTTGGAATCGAACATCGGTTGTTCTTAATCTCTGGGTAAGCAATATTATATTATCTCTGATTATTGGTTTCTAAGGTTGTAATAGGATTTTAGTTTTGTCAAGTGTATTTTGTTCTTCCATTTTGGGTGAACAATGCTACGTAACCAGTTTTTGTTTGCCAAAAATTTGAAGCAATGGAATAATATTACTATTATCCACATGCATGACAATGACTTTTTATTGAAGTCCTCTCTGCAATCCATATTTAAATGTCTTTGGAGATTAAATTTTAAATACAAAATTATATTATGAAAAATTTGAAACAATCTATAATCATAGAAATTGTTGTACTTATAGGATAACATACTTTATAAGGGCTATTGATTTAAAAAAGATTAACGGTGTCTCTCTAACTTCTCAAGCCCTTTTTTTCTTCCTATTCCTGCGTTAACATTCCCATATTCTTTGGTGCAGTGTTTTCTCTTCTTATCTTGTGCCCTTCCAGCTTCTAATTCCCCTTCAACGCATTCAGTCATCATTTCAATTTTTTTTTAATTTGGTGCCTTCCAAAGAATTTTTGTGCAACCCTTCCTTCATTATTTTTTTGACTTGTATTAAACTCTTCATATAGTTATTATAGTTCCTGTCATTTTCTCATAAATATATTTAAAGTAATTTTATAGGTGATATACAAGTAATTTGTAACTAAAATTAATTTTGAAAACAAATTTAAATGTCAGTACCAAGTAGCTATCAATAACAACAAAACATAGTAATTATAATCACATGAAAAACTATAAACTATTAGGATTCTCTTAAATTTTTACTGCTCTAATCTTAAATGTTTAAATTTGATAGAACTTCATAGGGTAGCTTTACATGGTAATAGAGTTAATAAGTTGTAATCCAATTTTCAAATATTATTAATAGAGTTAAATAACATGAAATCTATTTTTCAAAGATTAAATTTGTTAGCAACTTTGACATTGACACAAATAAGTTAACCACAATTTTATTAAAAAAAAATAAAAAAAATGGTTGAATTAAATTAATTTTGCTCAAGATGCTATGAAAATTTGTTCCATTTCGTAGCATATATAATTCAAAACCAATGTTAGGTTTTAGCAAATGCATATCGATTAATATAGATTTTAGCAAATGCATATGGATTTATTAATCAATGCTTAGTTATTTGTTTTCAAAATGGTGTTCTCTGTTTTTGCATGACATCTTTCTTCAATAGCATGAAATAGTTACAAAAACAAAAGTGTAGGATTACTAGCATGTTCTTCCAACTTATTAGACAGTTCACTGCAAAATCCTTTTTGGCTCATCTTTTTATCTAAAATATATTGCAAACTTTCTTTTGATTAGTCCTTTAAATTTATAAATTATTGTTTTGTGCTTTTCATGTTTATGGTTGATCTCTGGTGATTGTATTTTGAAATTAATATTGAAAAAACTTCAATATTCTGTATCACCCTCCCAACAACACCTGCCATTACCAGCCGTAACTTGCAATTACAACAATTACAACTTACAAATCTCAATTTTTTTTCCAAATGGCAGGGACTCCAGCTGCATTGCAGCTCTTGTTATTAATTGGTTTAAGATGTCACAGACATTATTATGGAGACAAGTTACCAGCTGTAACTTGCAATTACAACAATTACAACTTACAAATCTCAGTTTTTTGGTAACTTCATTTTATAAGTTACTTTATTTAGACCAAACCTTATACAGTAAGATTATATTTTATAAGTGGAAAAGGGGCACGATGAAAAAGTTAGATTATTATGTTTTGTATGGGTTTTGATAAAAAACTCTTGCAACGTTATATTCACGGGAAGGAGCTTATTTTCTGAAGGAAGAATTTTCGAGAAGCTTCTGTGAGGAGAAAGGCCCTGAGAGAAGACGTGGGTTGGACGTAGCCCCAGTCCACTGTGTGCGTGTGGGAGCAGTTTGGAGCACCTTCCGTGCTTGATTGAATTGACTAGAATGGACAGTCTTCAGCTATGAATTCAGGTTTGTTAATATGCTTTTGTACAGCTAGAAATCTCTAATAAAGATATCGATTGAAACTTTTGGAATGCTAAAACGTTTTTACTTGCATTTAGCAAAGTCCTTGCCCAAAATCACAAATGAGTAGGGTTTTGAATATGTGGTTGAAAAGAGAACTCTAGTCCTCCAACTGGAAACATTTCCAGAATTGTACATATCTCTTGTACTGTACGAATTAAAATCATAATAAGATATAGAATGTTTGGGCCTGTAAATATTTGGAAAATTATATATATATATATATATATATATATTATGGTGAAAATTCTCAGCAACAATGCATATTGTTTCAGTTTAGTGTAATTATTTGTGTTTTGGCAAGAGCGAACATTTATCAAACAAATTCAGAATCTGTAATCAGAGCTCCCAACAGTAATCAGAATCTGAACAAAACACTAGCCAAGTGTTTGACGCCATGTCTTTCAATAATCAGTTGTCGGAGATCAAAATCAGTAAGATCATTAAACAGAAAATTTTGGACAGATTAGAAGGGTCCTTACAAGCTCTCATCAATTGGATGGGATTGTATACTGAGATTGAAGAATTAAAGTGTATGCATGGTATTAGTCCACATTTTGTGCTTTGGTGTATATGGAGGGAATGAAATGCCCAGATTTCAATCACAGAAGCAGCTTGTTAAAATCAATATTAGAACTATCAAAGCCCAGATCATAATAGGAGGAATCATCAAGGACGCTCAAGGAATGACATTTATTGGATGTTATAAAGGAATAGGATATCAGAATATTAAGTTTGTCAAATTTCTTACTCCACACAGATGTTAAGATAGCATGTATCAACCAACCCATCTGACTTTCCCCATTCCTTTATTCATTAACTCTCCATTTGACTTTTACTCTCACTCTTCATTATATTCACCTACCCATCCTCTTTTTTCACCAGCATTGTGCACTTTTACACTCTAGACAACTTACAGTCTTTTGTCTAAAAGTAAAGCCATGTGCTTTGAGGGCAAAATTCAGAATTAGCCTCTTTCAATGCTTAATCACTCCACCTGCTTATCACACACAACCGTAAATAGAAAAAATGATTTTACTCTGATGTACATGACTGACTGTCATAAACTGCTACCCATTTCTCCAGGATACATCGGTGGCCATCAAACATGCCATGAATCGATGTATTGTCTGCTCTAAGTAAACCTTTGCAGCAATTCAAAACACATTTAGGGAAAAGCAAGAGTAGAAGCGGCAATCCTTTTACAAAAGAAACAGGCTGTAATTTCATCAACAATTATTAACATCTTGTGATCAGCAACCAACACCATGTAGCTGGAATCTAGCAACCAGGAATCAGAACCAGCAAAAACTAATTGAGATCCATGCTACAAAGTTCATGTTCATTTTTGAGTTTAGCAAGGTGAAAATTCAGAATAAGTTCATCAACTAATAAAATTTGGGAAAAAAACATTATTGAATTTGAATAATATATATACAATTTTATAAATATAAAATATTAAAATTATTAAAAAACATTAACAGTTAAGTAAATTAATTTTTTTTTTTCTTTAATATTAAATATATTAAGAATAACATATAAAGTAATAAATACTTATAAAAAGACAAACTATGAAAGTTTTTCAGAAGGTGGAGATCTAAAATGTAACCTGGCCAGGTTTCATAATTTTGCACAGCACCTTTAGACATTTAAGATTGAGGGCTGCTGTTGGAGCATTTAGAGGCACTCGTAGTGTTGGATGGCTGCCATTGTTGTTGTGTAGAAGGGCCATGTGAGGATCTATTGCCAGTTCTAACAATGTGGAACATTTTGAAAGGTGCTTTGGACAGCTCTATTGTTGCATGTGCAGGGGAGTGAGGTCATCTGTGCTGAGACACAAAAGCTTATCTGCTTGCACTGCACTAGAAATGATCAGTTTTTGTTGTTCGATGGATTTTTTCTATTCCTAATTTGAAAAATTGAAAAACACATCAATGCCCTCTGACCCTACTATAAAATATGCTTTTAAAATAAATTATCAGAAAACCCTAAATCCTTTTCTTTATGAATTTTAGGGTGAAAAAGAATGCTTTTTTTTTTCGAAAGTTTGGCGGATTTTGAATTTTATGGTTGAAATGTAGCAAAATCTGTGACATAGATCGAGATTGTGGGATCTAGGTTTGAAGCCTTTGGATCAATTGTTTTTAATCCTATGACACAGATTGAGATTATGGGTTCTAGCCTCAGGTTTGAAGCCTTTGGATTAATAGTTATATCCCATGTCATTTGAAAAGGACAATTAGAGAATGTTCAAGTGAATATGATAACTCAATCGTGTCCAAAAGGTACACTATTAAGGAGGCTAATATGGAGATGGATTGAATTTGTGGGTGGCAGCTTGATCCACCCCAAACTAACTGATTGCATGCTTATAAATATTGTATAATCCATGACAGTAGGCATAGTGATGGAAAAGGCTTTGCTAACTCTATGGTTACTTATGGTGTGGGGAAGAATGGTTGTTTTTTAATTCCAGTCAGATGATTGTGAATATGAATAGTTCATACTATGAATTTGGCCGGCTATTAGTAGCTCAAATTAAATTTTGATAATATGCTTGAAAAATGTGTGAAGAATATGCAGCAGATATTAAATGGGTAGCCTGGTTATGCTAAAATCTTTTACAAGATCTTTGTTAGAATCTGCAAGGTGACATTCAAATGAATTATCAAATGTACATTGTTGTTAATTAGTGATTACTGATTTAGGTAAAATGTAAACTCTGGCTTATGTAGTAGCTTTTTCTGCTACTTACAATTCATTTAGTGTATGAGTCAGATTTGACGTAATTTATTCTAAAGGTAAAATACAAAGGTATAATTTAGGTCACTGCCAAGTGAGATATCAATTTGATTTATGTGACCCTCCTAATGCAAGCTTTTTTTACCATTGACCTTATATATGTTCAAATGGGTGTACAACCTTACCCTACTATGAATTTAAATTTGTCGAAAATAGATTGGATGGGATATCATTGGGGATTTAACCCATACTAAGCAGGGGGGTAAGCTGGTCAGCCACCTGAAGATAAAAGTCCCCTTCAATCACAGATTCCAAAACACACAACAGCTTCCCTAGTTGGGGTTACCCAAGCCTCAAGGTTCCAAAGCCATTGTGGGGGATAGGGTACTCCACTAAAACCACCCAATAATGGTGCTTCTTCCCTTTCCAGATTCCATCATGAAGCAGCCACCGTATCCAAGGGCTGTATGTGCAAGTGGTCCAACGCAAGATGCCTATAAGAGAAACACAATTTGCATCAAAATGCAATCCACTCATAGTTGAGGGGTTTAGTGATAGTCCACATATGTTCACCGACGAATAATTGGACTACCTTTGGTTGGGAGTCCATATTGGGATGAGAAGTTAGTTATATATAAATACCTATTGGGATATTTAGCTGAAAATAACATAATAGTTTCTTTCTTAACCTTTTTCCTTGAAAGTAGTTTACATTTGTTTGAACTTTCCTTTGTTTCTTTTCTTTACAAACATGGCTACTGGTTTGTATGCAAAGAATTGCCAGTCATGTTTTGTTGCCTTTGAATTGGCAAGTATTAGTAGAAAAGCACTATGCTAACCTTGTATAGATCATTTATTTCTTTGGGTACAGGGAGTAGAAAGGAGTAAACATGGGTGATGTTAAGTTTCCTGTCCCTTGCAAGCAAGTAACTACAGATATCAAGGTGAGGTTGATCATTGAACTTCCTCCCAGCTAAGTCAATGGATACTATTGCCTTTTATATATCTCCTTTTTCAATAGATGTGTTATTCTGAGGTTGAAGAGTTCAGAAAAAATATTCAGTTGAATCCACAAATGTCAATTTGTTGTTGCAATGGATGTCATCTGTTGGAGGCAGAAAATACTACAGCAGGATATGCAATATGTGCACCACAAGAATCTAGAAATTTAAAAAGTAGGCCTCCAATATTAAATTTCTTTCATTTTACAAAATAGGTGTCATGAAGCATGCATATCATAGATGTATTAGAAAGATAATTGATGCATGAAGACTCAAATATGAGATAATATGCAAAATGAAAGGGCTTGTCTTCATACTTGCACAGTAAAACAAAGCTCAGCTTTTAGAGGAACTTATTTGCATTACCCATTCATCCTGTAAAATGTCTATGATGTTCTAAAATCTACCCATGATCAAGTTTATCTTCATTGGAAGCTTCTTGTTTTATAGGAATGACATCTAATATATCATACATTGTTTTTTTGTTGCAATGTGCAAAAACCCTATCTAGTATCTAAAAACATTCTTTACTTGATCGTGCTTCATACAGGATTGCCTAATTACATGATGATCCTGGTTTGTTTTTCTTCACCTTTTAGTCCTTTGCCAATACTGTCAATTCAATTACCATCTGCAATCAAGTTTATACTTTGAATAATATGATAGGAGATGAACTTTGAGGTTTTAATCTCAAATGAAATTCTACATTAGCTTTCAAAGATAGTATCTAGTCCGAGGAAACTTTTTTGTCAAAGATATTAGTTGTAGTTGAGGCAGATGTGTGTTCGAGTCTTAGAAATGCTATGATAGTTGGACCAGATCAGCTGGGATTGATCCAACAAGGCATTAAGTTTTTCTGCAGTGAAAGTAGGGATAAATATTCCAGCAGTGATCTGATTTTTACAGAAAAACAGGGTTACAATAGGAGGTTGGGGAAGCTTGAAGTGGATTGAAGAATGACAAAGGGCCTTTCAGTTCTCTGCCTAGGTTAGCTGCTTCATTCCATTTCAAATTCCTCATTTGATGCATAGTTATTAATTGTTTTTATATTTAAGTCATTTGTGTATTGGAAATGGAGAACATTAGGCCATTCTTGGGGTAGATGGAGTTGTCTAAACCTTTTCAGTCCTTCTTTATATGTCAATTAGATTTCTTTAGGTCCTCATCTAGTTTGGATTCTTGCTATTGCACTTCCAAATCGAAGTTTAAATGTTAAATTTATGAATCAATTGCACATTTTTGTCCTTTAACAAATATACAATGGGGTTGGAAGCCAAAGAAAACAATGCATGTAAATGCTAACTTTGAAATTCATTCTGTTGGCTTTCTACAGTTCAGAATTTAAAGTGAAATCATACCAGCAAAATTTGCCTATTACTGTTCTCTTTGTATCCTTATAATACAAAATTTAGAAGTTCCTTAAGGAACACATTGAAAATTTGAGATTGAAGTTATGAAATATTTTTCTCTAGTGACCAATATCATTCAGACGGAAGTGGACTGACATGCAAAGGTGCCTGGTATGGCTGGTGGCAGAGTATATCTAAATTATCTTATTGAGTTGGACAACTAAATTTTAGTTTAGAAAAAATATATTTATGCTTTGTAAATAGAACTAAAAAATCTGCTGGCCTTATTTTGTGCTGTACTTAACAGAGAAAGTATAAGTTTGTACGTTCTCTACTTGCATTACAGATGGTAACTGAATGTGAACAATTACTATCTTTAGTGGAGCAATATACAACTATTTGCATGTAGTCCTTGAGAAAAAATTTCAGTTTGAAAAATTGTCTGATTCTTCTCCTTGAAAGTATAATGGTAGAAGAAGATTTAATATACATTCAATGATTCTTAGGGTTTAAATGATCTTTGTTCAAGATTTAAAGCAAAAAAAATGAGATTTTCTCTTAGTTGGTTCACATTTTTCAGAGAAGCCAGAAACTCCCGTGTCCCTCCTTGGGCACGCGTATCCCCGTATCTGAAACGAATACGTATCTGATACAACCTAGATACACTTCGGATACTGTACCCACACATGCCCAAAAAACCTTGATTTCCAACCATGCCAAATGTTAAAGTTATGCTGCGATAGAGATTCAAGATGCATATCTATTCTCCTCTCCATCGTCTCTTATTTATTTCGTGGCTTCAGTTACCTTTATGTATCTTGCATCGTTTCGTTGGCTTCCATTTTCCTTTCGATATTCTTCTTTGTTTATATGATTGCTTTGGTGGCTGTCGGTGACTCTTCTGTTGAACACAAGATGCCACTAAGAGGGGTGGGTGAATTAGTGGTTTCCAAACTTTACCCTTTTAAACCTCAGGTGAATGTACCGGTTAGCAAATCTAACATAAAGCAAACATACCGGTGATATAAGAGGATAACACACATGCATCCGCACACAAAAGGAGCATCACATAACATCGGATGTACAAGGAAAACCCAACATGGGGAAAACCTCGGTGAGAAATGCTGTTGGAGTCTACTGCTCCAATCCAGCCTCACAATGAAACATTCGGTTACAACATTTAGGGCACCAACCCAAGGAGCACCACCCCTGCTTTAGGGCACCAACCCAAGGAGAACCAACCCCTGATTTTAGGGCACTGACCCAAGGAGCACCAACCCCTGCACTGAGCTCCAACTCAGTGATTACAATATCATATATGAAAACAAAAGTAATATCCTTGTTACAAAACAACTTTGTAACTCTCACATATATCTCTCCACCGGTTCACCTCTATCCAATTCTCTACCGGTTCTCTGCTCACCTTCTCTCTGCTGCAACCTTACCGGTCCAACCTCTGCTGCTTCTTTGTCGGTACTTTGCTCTCTGATCACTACCGGTTCTCCACAGATTCTCACTTTGCTCTTCTCTTCTGTGTTGGTTCAATCACCACCGGTGCACTCCTCTGTCAGGCTCAATTATAGTCTACCGATTACCTTACCCTTGCCGGTTGAACTCTTCTAACCGGTTATCACTCAAGCACACAGTCTCCTCTGTGATTTGTCTATAGACTCTTTGACTGGTTAACACTTGGATTCTTCTCACTTTATTGATGTCACTCTCTCATGCAGCAACAACAGATCTGGTCTTTGATCTGCATATTTATACTATGTCTTCCCGCCAAAACGACATTCAAACTTCTGGCACGCTAGGGTTCCTTCATTGACCTTGAGGCAAACCAAATCCAATAAGAGCTCCTTCTAGAGATCGACCACCTGCAATGGATCAATCAAACTCCGCGAATCTCGCTGTGTCTAGAACACATTTGCCATATTTGGCAAACACAACACCTTTTTCGGTTTGCTCTTGTCAATCACCATGAAGCGATCACGCAGATAGCTTCACCTATCCCGATCAACACCTGGACAGTTTGCCTCGATCATGAAGCTATTAGAATATTAAAATAATGTTAATTTTAGTATTAATGCTCAATAGTGTATATTCTTTTTTAGTAAGATCTTCTACGATCTTTTCAGCAGTTTCTTATTAGAAACTTGCTATTCTTGTACTCTTGTATTATTTATGAGCGTCTTGCTCATTCTGTTATCAATCAATTCTTTGAAATCCATTGCGTGTCTTGCACTGTTTTATGGTATCAGAGCCTGGTTCCTTAAAAATTCGAAATTTTTTCAAAGCAAAAAAATTCACAGCTGAATTTTTTTTGTTCTATTGTTTTGAAAAACAAAATCGAATGTTCGAATTTTTTTGGGAATTTTCTTCCACAAAATCGCAGATTTGTTTCAGCCTGTTCGGATTTTTTTTTGAAACCACAGATTTTCGGTTCGCGCGTTTTCCAGGCACAAGCATTTGCTGTGTAAAAAGAAAAAATCGCGATTTTCATCCTTGGCTGCGCAAATTCATTTCTTGTGCCTGTGCGTGCGGGTTTATTTGTGATCGCGTTTTTTCCCGCTGCAGATTTTTTTCTGCCATTTTTGGACGGAAATCTGCATTTTCGGCTAGGGTTTTGACCCTCCAGATTCAGTCGAATTTTTTTTCTGATTGCAGATTCTTGGTGGGTTTTTCGAGATCTCATCTGGGTCGTTGTTAGAATTTTCTGGGTGCCTCGATTTTCGTGACTCGATTTTCGAGCCAGCGGATCCAGATTCTGACAGCAGATTCCTTCTGGGTTTTTTGCAAGGATTTCTGGGTTGTCTTCGGATTTTTTTGGGTTAGCCGAATTTTTTTTCTTGAAATTCGTGCCAGCCGTACTTCATTTTTTGAAGTCCGTCCCTGCATCTGCCTCTGTTTTTGCAGTGGGATTCAAAATTTTTGAATTCTGTGCCAGCGCCTCTTCTCAGTTTTTTTTTTGTTTCCAGTGCATTGGGAAACGTGCAAATAGCTTCTCTAACCAACCTGATGTTAGAAGGCAGTCAATGCTTTAATGACAACAATTACAACATCTGGAAACAGCGTATGTTGACCATTTTTGAATATAGGCGTCTTGACCAGCTTGTTTTGGGAAAAGAGCTCAGTCCTGGTACACCTGGTGCAGATCAAGATAAGTTTGATGAACGCAATCGGGAGGCAGTTATGCTTCTCAAACTCTTCGTGACTGATGATCAGTTACCACAGATTCCTTCCGGCAAGACAGCTTTCGACATCTGGAAGCATCTGAAGGAATGGCATGAGACATCCGACGAGAGCTGAGCATTCTTTCTGAAGAATCAACTGTTCTCTATTATGATGGACGAACGCATGTCCTTATAGGAACACCTCACGAGGATTAAGGACATTCAAGATCAGCTTGAAGCTATTGGTCGGACTATGGAGGAAGAAGACATGGTAGTAATCACTCTGAAAAGTTTTCCGAAATCGTATGAACACTTCATTGAGACCCTCAATATTACTTCAACTAATGTTGACTTGAAGTTTTCAGAATTGTGCACCAAACTTCTACAGCAGGATCGTTGGAAACAACAGTTTGGTAGTGGTACTACGTCAGCCTCCTCGGAAAATGCCTTCACAGCCCAATCCTTTCACAAGGATAAAGGCAAATTTTAGTCCTCTCAGTCTTTTCAGCAGAAAGGCTCTTCTCAGACACAGGATGGTGCTAAGAAGAAGAATGTGCAGTGCAATTACTGTCACAAATACGGCCATATGAAGAAAGATTGCCATCAGAGGCTCGCTTCTGAACAAAAGAAGCAGGGAGGGTCACACCAAAAGGCGCATGTTGCTGAACATTCCGAGCAGAAGGAGTCTGCCTTTTATGCCTTTATGGCTAAGAGGTCTTCAGATCTTGCCAGGTCTTCTGCTTGGTACATCGACTCTAGTGCGTCACGTCACTTTTCTCATCGGCGTGACTGGTTTATAGACTTCTCATCTTTCAGTGATTCCGTTGTATTTGGCGGAGGTGAGGAGTATACAGTTGTTGGCAGAGGCACTGTTCAGATACAGTCTGGTGGCAGGACTCTCATCTTTCTGAATGTGTACTATGTTCCTGGTATGGAACTTAATCTGCTCTCTGTTAGTCAGATTATGAGGAATTCTCCTCAGCTAGATGTGGTGTTTAGTTCTCACAAGTGTTCCATCATTGATCGAGAGACTCGTCTTACTGTTGCTGTTGGTCTAGAGGATCATGGCCTATACAGGCTTCTTGACACTGGTGATTCTCCTGAAGTGGCTCTGGCAGCTTGTGTTTCTCCTCTCAGCACTTTGTGGCATCAGAGATATGGACATCTCAACATTCAGTATCTCTCTCAGCTATCTCGGGAGGGACTTGTTTCAGGGTTACCTGATATTCAGACTCAGCATCTTGGAGTATGTGGCGCCTGTCAAGCTAGCAAACAGCATTGGACTTCATTCACACATGGAAAGTCTTGGCGCGCATCTAAGGTACTTCAATTATTTCATGTTGATATTTGTGGTCCTATGAATACATCTTCTGTTACTGGTTGCAAATACTTTTTGCTTACTGTAGATGATTTTAGTAGAAAGATGTGGGTGTACTTTCTTAAACACAAATCAGATGTATTTAGTATCTTTCAGAAGTTTAAGTCCTTCGTTGAAAAAGAGTCTGGATGTAGCATCATTACTCTTAGGACAGATAACGGGGGGGAATTTTGTTCTTCTGTATTCTCCAACTTTTGTGATACCCATGGCATCAAACGCCAGTTGACTACACCCTACACTCCTCAGCAAAACAGTGTTGTTGAGCGTCGCAATTGTATGGTTGTTGAGATGGCTCGTTCAATGTTACAACACAAGAGTGTTCCGACTAAGTATTGGGCTGAAGCAGTGTTTACTGTTGTCTACCTCCTTAACCGTTCACCTACTCAGGCCGTTAAGGGGAAGACTCTAGAAGAGGTTTGGTTTGGTCGGAAGCCTAAGATCAGCCACCTGAAGGTTTTTGGCTCTGTTGCCTATGTTTGGATTCCAGATGCTCAGCGTTCCAAGTTGGATTCCAAAAGTCAGAAACTCATGATGACAGGATACAATGATCACCATAAGGCCTACAGACTGATAGATATAGACACTGAACGTCTTATCTTCAGTCGTGATGTTGTATTTGATGAAGACAGAGGTTTCTTTCAGTCCCCTTCTTCTGAGCAGTGTTCTGAGGATCAGCCTCACAGTGTTCTTCTTCCATTAGGCTCGCCTGATGGGCGAGATGATGCAGAATCCATTTTCGATGATGCACTACCTGAGTTCCCTCCGGAGAATAATCCTCCTCCTGCTGCTCTTGTCCTTGATCCTGAGCCTCTTCTAGCTCCTCCAGATGTTAGCACTTCTACTCTTCGGCCTAAATGGTGGGCCAAGACCATTGGTGATCTCAGGGATACTGAGCTCATTGAGGGTAGAACCTCCGGTAATAAGAGCAAACAGCAACATACAGTCAATTTTGCTCTCATGGCTAACATACACAATGTTTTTGAGCCTCAGACATATACAAAGGCTAAAGGTATACCTGAGTGGGAACAGGCTATGGAAGCTGAGTTCCAGAGTCTTCAGAAGAATCACACTTGGGCCCTTTCTGATCTTCCTTCAGGGAAGAAGCCCATTAGCTGCAAATGGGTGTACAAAGTAAAATACAAAGCTGATGGAACCCTAGACAAGTATAAGGCTCGTCTTGTTGCTCGTGGATTCTCACAGAAAGAAGGCATTGACTACGAGGAGACTTTTGCTCCTACAGCCAAAATGAGTACCATACGGCTCGTTCTTGCCTTGACAACCCAGTTCAGTTGGAAAGTCCATCAGATGGACGTCAAGAGTGCCCTTTTGAATGGTGACTTACAGGAAGAAGTCTACATGATGCAACCCCCAGGATTCAAGGTTGCTGGTCAAGAACAGAAGGTCTGTAGACTAGTCAAATCACTCTATGGTCTGAAACAAGCTCCTCGGGCTTGGTACATGAAAATTGATAAGTACCTGACAGATCATGGTTTTCAACAGAGTCCATCTGATGCAAACCTGTATATCAAGCATACTATTAATGATGTTCTGTTTGTGGTTGTCTATGTGGATGACTTAATCATTACTGGTAGTTCAACACATTTGATCACTGGGATCAAACAGGATTTGTGCCACACCTTTGATATGACAGATTTGGGACTTCTACATTACTGCTTAGGAGTTGAAGTTTGGCAGACTGAGAACAGTATCTTTCTCTCTCAGTCCAAGTATGCCAGAAGTCTTGTGGACAGGTTCAGAATGCAGGATTGCAAACCCGCCTCTACTCCTATGGAACCCGGGCTCAAACTTTTAGCTCAGTCATCTTCACCAGTTGTGGATGAATCTTTGTTCAGGCAACTAGTGGGCAGCCTCATCTATCTTACTGCAACTAGACCTGACATCAGTTTTGCAGTGAGCTACATTTCACGCTTCATGACAGCTCCCAAGGCTGATCATTGGATAGCAGCGAAGCGTGTGTTGCGTTATGTGAGTGGCACTCCTGATTATGGACTTCTGTACACTCGGAGTTCTAATCCTACACTCAGTGGTTACACAGATTCTGACTGGGCAGGTTCGGTTGATGACCGTAAATCTACAGTAGGGTATGTGTTTAGTTTGGGATCTGGTGCTGTCACATGGACTAGTAAGAAGCAACAGGCAGTGGCTCTCTCCTTGACAGAAGCAGAGTATCGGGGAGCAGTTAAGGCATCTTGTGAGGCGGTTTGGCTTCGATGAATGCTTGCGGATATGCATGTCTCCCAGGCAGGTCCAACTCCCTTGTTTTGTGATAATCAGGGAGTGCTCAAACTCGCCAAGAATCCAGTCTTCCATGAAAGAACCAAGCATGTGGAAACTCATTGTCACTATATTCGACAGCTGGTTGAAGACGGATCTATCCAGTTGCTGTATGTTCCTACCTTGGAGCAGCTAGCAGACATCTTCACCAAGCCCCTTGGTCCTGATAAATTTGTAAAATTCAGGGGGTCTATAGGTGTAGTTAATAGATTGAGCATTAAGGGAGGGTATTAGAATATTAAAATAATGTTAATTTTAGTATTAATGCTCAATAGTGTATATTCTTTTTTAGTAAGATCTTCTACGATCTTCTCAGCAGTTTCTTATTAGAAACTTGCTATTCTTGTAAATACTCTTGTATTATTTATGAGCGTCTTGCTCATTCTGTTATCAATCAATTCTTTGAAATCCATTGCGTGTCTCGCACTGTTTTAGAAGCCACCAAATCAAATCTTTGTCCTCTGATCAGTCTCGAGCCACACCCTTCTGCTCAGCACCTGGACAGTTTGCCTTTGATTAATGTCGACCGGTCACTACCTACCTCACCGACAATGCACGGTCCATTGGTTTGACACTTGGACTCCACATGGCGTCTCTGTTGGCATCCGTTTCTGCTAAGCCATCTAAGTCGGTTCAGACAAGATCACCGACCAACCACACAACTGGGTTCATCTACCGGTTCACTAACCCTATCGGTTATACCCTAACCGGTCTGCTTTCATACTTGCACTTTGCTGCTCTTCCAGTGGAACACCTAAACTGGTCACTTCACATGCCAAACCACAACATACTCAACTTCATCAGACAAGAGCTCTTCACTTGTCACTTTGGCAGCTTTACCGGTGGAAATCTATTCCGGTAGAATCTTCTGCATCTATACTGGTAACATACCATGCACACCAGTGGCACCAAAACCCATCTTCATTCCGACAACATCCTCTGTCTGCAGCTATTCACCATTTCCTTTATCTTCATCAGCCTGGACATCATCTCAACCGGTTTGTCAAAGTGACAAACCTATCCTTCCTTCTCTATGCCGGCAACTCATCATGTCTACCCGGCTGATCCGGTGCATATCTTCGATTTCATACACTTGAGGCAACTTAGTGTTTCACTGGTTCATTTGGTGTGAGCCTTCAATCACCTGCCTTGTACTCTTCTGTCTTATCTCAGAGGACTATGATGCATTCCATGCATAATGTGAGATAAGCTCCACTTACCGATGGAAGTGGATCCTTGTCATCTGCATCCGGCATTGCACCAATAGGACTTCCTTGTTTGAGCAGGCATATCTTCAAACATGCACATATGATCCGGTTGGGCACACTCACTGAGAGTCTTCTCATCAACTGGTGACTGCATCTTTATCCGGTGGGAGTCCTGCTGTTTCACATCCAAACATCCAACAACATACCGGTTGGCAATTATGCATTAGGTCACCCTGCTTGCTCACTTGCCGGTTGGCAACAATGCACTGCCAACATATCACTTACCGGTTGTTATCCAATACCGGTCTCCAATACATGTCTTCAACACAAGTCAACACTAACCCATGTACCAGTGACTCCAATGATCATTATGCTAGATGACATTCTCTTCCTTACTGGTGACCTGCTATGCTAGTTGACATCAATGACACCATTTCCGGTATGCATCAATGACAACACTGCTCTTAATCTCCCATACCGGTTGCCATCCTATACCGGTTGACATCAATGACAACACAATGCCAACATCTTCCTCTCCCATCGTGGAGTCTCTTCACTTGCTATTCGATTCTTTATATACATCGCTCTTCTATTTTCGCGAGTCTTCTTCTTTAGCAGATGGATAGTCATATTGCTGGCTTCTCATTTTGTCTTGTAGCAAGTTGAGACTATTGTGTATGAAGTCTGTCAGATTAGTAATATTATATGCTTTCTGTGTTCAGAGTTTTCAGACATGAAGTTTTACAGAATGTATATCCTCTACAATGCCAACATCTTCCTCTACCATCGTGGAGTCTCTTCACTTGCTATTCGATTCTTTATATACATTGCTCTTCTATTTTCGCGAGTCGTCTTCTTTAGCAGATGGATAGTCATATTGCTGGCTTCTCATTTTGTCTTGTAGCAAGTTGAGACTATTGTGTATGAAGTCTGTCAGATCAGTAATATTATATGTTTTCTGTGTTCAGAGTTTTCAGATATGAAGTTTTACAGAATGTGAGATGTGTCATTTGGCTTCATTGTCGTGATTGAGTTGTAGAGAATCAAACTTATCTTAGTGTGATTGATAGTAACCTGAAACTATCAATAGTTGTATTCATTTTCAGAGATATAATAAAATTCATTTTTGAGTGGGCTGGGTTTTTCACCCTCAGGTGGAGGGTTTTCCCAAGATAAAGTTCTTGTGTTTGTGTTGTTCGTAAGTTTAGTTTTCTGCTATCTATTTATTCTGGTTCAAATTTAACACCAAATACTATGTGATTTGAATTTTCTAAAATTTGACTTAATCCTCTTAAATTTAATTTATAATAACTTCATTTATGCAATTTGTTTTAAAAAATTGGTATAAACAAAACCTACATTAAATGAGAAAGACAAATGAAATGTTTTTCTATTTCAGCAACCCATTTTTTTTGGTTACTTTCCAATGCAACTCTACTATTTTTGCAGATTATAAATTGTTAAATCAACTTATAGTTATCTATGTAGCAATTATGTGTCTATATTGCTTTTGAAGTATTCAAAATCTCCTCTAATAACTTAGAAAATCGTGTTCAATATATGTGTATGTGTTTTTTATGAATGTCATATTTAGCCGTATCCATATTGAGGGTCTTAAAAATGGCCGTATCCGTGTCTTAAAAATGGCCGTATCTGTATCCATGCAACTTTGCATTTCTTTTAGTGCTGCCTTGTCTAAAAGAGTTATATTTGTTGAGCCTATCCAGGAAGAAGGTGAGACTTCCCACTTTCAACAGCCACCCTTGGCTACCCAGGAGTTACCCATGGTTGTTTCTACCGACTCACATGTTTAGGAACAAGATTCTAGCCATTCAAAGGGTATCATCATTGAGATTTCTAAACCTGACAAAGAGGATCACTTGGGCACGATTCAAAAGTACATCCAGGACTTGGAGCCTGTGGCAGCTGTGATACAAGAGGTAGCAGACATTTCCCGACGGTTGGACAAAGCTCATTCTCCTCGGGTGAGGCAAGAGGTCCAACACATCTTAGCATTCATACAAGGGGAATGTGAGGTAGAGTTTACCTGTAACAACTACTCAATAATCACTCATTAATTATAGAAATAAATGAGTGAAATAACAAAATCCAGTTAAATGAGTCAAATAATAGGGTAATTTTGTTATATTTCTTATCATATATAAAATGATTCTATAATCATTATAATTAGTACAAGTCCTTTTTACTAAACTTTTGCGTAACTAAAAAGAAAATAAAATTACATTACAGGTTAGGTGCACACATCATGAAGCCATGCTCGGTTTGAACTAAAGGCAGCGATATATAAGAGCCATTTAATTTTTCAATTAGATGGACACTAATAGGTAATTACATTATCACTTGCATTACAAGTTACAACCCTCCTTTGTTTCCTTCCTTCATAACCTAGAGAAAAAGAGAGAGAGCATCTTTGAGGTGATATCCACTCTACCACGAAGCATTAGCTTCCCCATGCTACTCCCCTGAAGAAGCCCGACCCATCACAAAGATCTAGCAGTATGAGGCAACTTGCATGATGGAATCTAGTTCACTATGCCAATCACTGCCAAGCTGGCATACCGATATGCTCATGCAACCCATATCTAATGCATTCTCCATTAAACACATTTATATGGAGTAGAAAGTAAATAAATATAAATAATGTACTCATGGGTGTGAGTAAATGATAATCAATGCTTATAACATAAAATGACCCAATCACCTCACTATGATAATTTGTCATTTAATGGGATAGATAAACAATACCAAAGACGAGTTGTAATTGGCATTCAGTTCTTATGATATTTACTTAGATGATGTGTTTTCAAGTCATAATATTTATCAATTAGTCCATTAGAGAGGAATAGTTAGTAGGTGATTAGTCATAAAGGGAGCTAATCCACAACACCACACACTTCCATAACTCTGTTCATAAACCAGTGATACTAAGGATCTTACATTTTATTCATGACTTGATTGGTTGAGGGTTATCACCAAATAATGTAGAAAGAAACTCATTAGAGTATTGTAACCTATTTATAGTTTATTTCTCATGTATAACCATTAACAATAACTATTATTTGAACTCATACTATTGCAATCCTTAAATCATCCAACAATTTTCAAATTACAGAATTGTAGCAGGGCAGTGTTCTACCAGTCATAACTTTATGCCCCTTTGCCAAATTTGAAAACTTCAATATGTTCTGGAAAGGGGAAAGAATGAAGATAATAACGCAGAAAAGGTTTTGCAAGAATCCCAAACACACGGGAGTATATTTTTCTGCAACTCAGCTCACTAATATTTACCAAAACAACGATTGACAGTAGGACAGTCTTAATTCTAGATGATGCATGTATTTAAATTTTGTTGGGCTCCCTTTTAATAAATTGAATCTCCCAACAATACAAAGATAAATAAGTTCCTTTTATTTGGAATTAAGTGTTCTCAATTTGCCTCAAGGCACAAAGATCACAATATGTTATGGCAGCTTACTTAATAGCCCATGCAGCGAGGTTTGAACCTGTATTCAAGATAACATGATGATTTGCCCAAATAAACTACCCATGGTTACTTGGATTAAAAGGTGGATTAATTCAAAGGATAGGAAGAAGTCCATTATAAAGGATCATATGGTGCTCTGTGCATCTAGGAATATAAGTCCAATTTTACTACTAAGCTTGGTCATGTCAAAAAAACTATTCTAAAGAACTTAGTCAAATTCAATAATATAGCTGGGTATACATTTTAAAGGAAGTATTGCAATTATATTGTTAACGAAGATAGATCATTTATCACAGTCCAAAACTTGATGCCTTCTTGAAGCTAGTTTCATAGAAGGTTATGATCTAAGGGATTTCTTTTATCCCTCTATACAGTTGGACCAATATACTAAGCAGTTGCTCTTTGGGCTAATACCCAACTAAGGTATTAATTAACATGATCACTCTTTTATTACGGTTTCAGCTTCATCAATGTATCTACATGCTTATTATTTCCTACTACTTTTTTGGTGTGTATCACTTCATTTTGTCACATAACAGTTCTATGCAGCCATGGCTTATTGGACAAATATGAGCAACGCATGGGACTCCTTTCAGCTCATGGCCACAAACATCTAATCTACCTTGGGTGGATTGTATTTTTTTTCATGCAATCAAAACATTCATGGGTTAATACTTGGGATTTGCTGTTCATCAGATAAAGGTTCACAATATTGGAAAGGATTGTGCTCACTAACGCAGAGGAAGAAATCAGCTCTTGAGGGCAAAGACACAACACTCTTACAGTAAATAAATGTCATTGTTGAGAGTAGAGAAGACAATAAGCATCAACATATTTGGCACCATTGTCCATATACATCCAGGAAGGGTTGACAGGGAATGCTCAATTTATGAAGAGCTTATCAAATCGACTGTTTGTCAGCATTATGAATTTTTCAAAATCTCCAACTTCAAACCAATGCATAGTTAATATTTATCAAACGTTTGGATGATACTACTCCTTTTAATTAATATTTTATTTCTATAATAGATCATTAAAAAAAAACCCTTGGACTTTGCTGTATCCAAAATTTTGTAAATAAGTAAATATCTGACTGAATACTTGTACCCACTATCACTTACCTTGTTGTTTGTGTTGAGAATGCAATTCCATAGAGTAACTGATGAGGCTTGACTTTCCAGTTGGGGCCATTATGAGGCAATAGAGCCAAAAGATTATATACAAAAGAAATGACGCTAGACTGCTGCAAAATACCTTTCTGAATCGACAGCAACTAAACCCCAACACCTTGCCTTTGAACACATCTGCTCATAAATTAGCACATAATTCCTTCATTTTGGTGACATAGCATTTTGAAGGAAAAGAACTTTCAAAGAATATACATTGCGGAAAGATTTAAAACTTCAAATTTTCATCAAAGCCAACTATTATTGCAGTGGTAGCCATTAGAAGTGTACTGGGCATGGTCTGTACCAAAGAAGGATTACTTCAGAAGTTCCTTCCAGAGCTGGTGGAAAAGTCGTGGATAAAGCCCACCCCATTTTCCCCAGAAATTCCCTAATAATCCTTTTATTTTTTTTTCTTTTTTCCCAAGGAAAGAGAAGCTTTTGATAGGTGTAAGGCCAAGGTTTGCATCCCTTCCCATCAGGCTGCCATGATTTGAATGCATGCAAAATGTGATGACATTGGCCTGATAAGTGGGGAACTATTATCTATTTTTTTTTAGGATACTTTCATTTATTTTTATTTGATTTTCTATCTTCTGAAATTTTTTTAATGCTTGTTTTCCCTTGAAGAAGATAGAGTATCGTATTATCATACTAATGTTAAAATATAATTTATTTAGATATAGTATAAAATTTTATTATTATTAGTATTAAAATACAATTTTATTTAGATATAGTATAAAATTTTATTATTATTAGTATTAAAATACAATTTTATTTAGATATAGTATAAAATTTTATTATTATTAGTATTAAAATACAATTTTATTTATTTAATATTAAATTTGTTTCCTTGAAATTAATTCCCATTTAATTTGGATCTGTTTTAGTAGAATTCTTAATTATAATTAAATATCACAAGCAAGACACTCTTTTGTTAAGTTTGGCTTCTAACCCAATGTCTGCATCAACTCTCTATATTATTTAATTATCCTAGATTTATATAAGATATTTCATTATCATATGCAGGCAACCTAACTACGCAAGTCTAAGTGCATGGGTGCCTAGATTCCATCATGACAATTTAGCTTCATCGGCTAGAACCTTATCCTCTATGATTCTCTCTCTCCAACCTAAGAGAGTGTCAACGGTTCTTGCACTTATGGAACAAGCATATAATCAACATCATAATAATCATTATTATTTACCTTCAAATTGATACTTATCATAATCAAATTGCTGTTAAACAGTTGAAAAAAATAATTATTCATTAATCAAACTAGGCTAATTAAATGGGATGTGACATTACGAGCCTGTTCACATCTAGAGGATGGCCTGGGATTGAGACCCTTGAGATGTTGGCAGCTTGGCACCCTGCTAGGCCTACTATTGGAGGGAGAGATTGTTAGGTGATAGCAGCTTTAATTGGCATGGAGGCTACTTTTCAAGACTTGTTCTATAAGCTGAAGCACCCAATAATCTCCAATGATCAGCTTACATGCCAACGAGATGAAGCTGTACATATGATGTTGAAAGTGTGTGCTGAGACATATGAGCTTACACACAAATCCTAGGAGCAAGTTGCCCAACAATCATAACTTATGGAAGCCGAATGGACCAAAGTGACATCTATAGAGCAAGAGCACCGCCTAGCATTTGAGGCCACCTTGGCCGAGAGGGAGGCTCTGTTGGTTGAGTGTGAGAGTAGATTGGCACAACAGACGACAAACTTGGCAGAGAGGGATACCAGATGGTTAGCATTGGAGGAGCAATGAAAGACTACAACTCAAGAGTTGGAACTGGAGGCTGTTCACATGGTGAAGGTGTCTCGAGAACGTGATCTTGTGGCAATACGGGACCTAAAGCTCTGCATGGAGCAGGTGCAGCACCTTCGTCAACAACTCTCCACTTCTGGGGCAACATCCATTCCGACATCCTCTTCTTGCCTAGGGATGTCCTCTCACTCTCCTCCTCAATTGTTCTTGTACATAGCTCCGTTTTTGGTTTACGTTGTCTAGAAGACTTCTTTTTGGGGGGACTGATGTAGTTGGCAGTTTATCCAATTGTTAATAAATAAATGTTTTGTTAGCCGAAGTGTTAGTTGAGTAAGTATTAGTCGGCTAGTTATGTAATGTTGTCATTTGTTCTCAACAGGTCATTGGGTTTGGTAGTTCTTGGTGGTTGGAAGTCTTAACCAACCATCAAATAGTATTTATGGGACCCATTTTGTTTGTGTTGAGAACCAGTTGATCATTGTACACATTGCATACAGTAATTAAGGATACATCTTTCTGAAACTCTATCGTTCTGGCATTGTCATATAGTGTTACTCATTGTTTTGCAAATGATATCTATGTTTACTTTGCATATTAAATAGTAAGTTCTCTATGGGAGTAAATAATGGAGAAAAGTAAACGACAGATAGTTGAGGCTGCACAAATGGTCAAGGCGTTGAGGGAACGAGAATTGTTAGTAGCTCATTGTCTCAAGTTGTGCATGAAGGAGGTTTACAGGTTACAACAACTCGGCTCTCCGATGTCCACTACCTCATCTTCGGTGTATACAGCTCTAGGGACATCTCGGCATCCATCTTCTCAGTAATTTAGTAGTGGTTTTGTTGTGCTGTTTTAGCTCCATATTTTGTTAGTTGTGTAGAAGACAACTTAATTTTTAGCTGCCCCAAAAAGGAAGAAGTCTCTTTGATGTCCACTCCCTCATCTTTGTAGTACGCAAATTATAATATTAGTTGTATTGTAATTGGAAAGTTGTTCTTGACAATTGTTGATAGTTTATAGTTGCCGACGGTTGGAGTTCTCAACAATTGTCAACTTTTTTATCTATTTCTCATTGTACACAGTCGGGACCACATGTGTGAATTTGTGTATCTATCGCAAATCTTATGAATGAATGAATGGAACGACAAGTCTTTGTGAAATCACTGTTGTGAATTTGTGTACCTTTTGCAAATCTTATGAATGAATGAATGGAATAAGTCTTTGTGAAATCATTGTTGTGAATTATTATTATTGTCTTACAAGTCTTTGTGAAATCATTGTTGCAAATTATTAGTATTGTCTCTATTCTGTAATTTTGTTTACTTCCGTGATACTCATTCCAATAGAGTTAGCGAGTAAACGGTATGCTATCACTTATATACTTTCATAAACTTGATTAGTAGTCTCTCTACTGAAAATTTTCTTTGATATAGAATATTTGCCTCATCTGAAATGCAAAGTTCAAGACTATGGCATATGTTTATGTTTTTTTCTTATCTAATTAAACTTCTAATTCCACTTCTGGCTGCATGATACATTCAGACTACATACAAAACACAATCTGCTATTCTATTTTTTTTTTGAGACTGTAGGAATCGGGTATAGCACCCCCTATAAACTTCTGTGCGCTAGGTAAACTTTTTAACGTGATCGGTGACGCTGGCATGACACATCCTCCGGTATCACGTGGGCTGGGGGGAGACTAGACCTCGTGACCTTGTGCTTCACCATTGGAAGCTCTCGCCAATTGAGCTAGGCCCCCAGCCCACAATCTGCTATTCTTAACTTTGTGAAACACATTATCATTTTTTTTTGTTCTTCAGCCTTTTTGCTTGATGTGTCATTATATGATACTCCAAATGTGCCACAGAAGTTTCAATGTCTTAAAGAATTTCCTTCTCATTTTTCAGTTGGAGGTGGTAAGATGTCTATGAAGTTTTCCATCATGGGAGATATCAGATAGAAATTAGAAACGATGACTCCATTGAGAGTCAATTTCATAGATTTGAAGGTAGTGATCTCGCAAAGTTTAATACACCTGAAATCATTTGGGGAAGTTCATGACTCAAAAATATTTGGAGGGTTCTGTCAACAATGATAGAGAAGATTCAGGCACGACTTTAATTCAAATGAACTACAACCTTATTAGCTGGTCCTGGAAATGAGGGTTTTTTTTTGGTTTGATGATTTGCTTGTGAAGTTTCTCAGTAAGAATACTAATTGCATTGCATCAATTCAAAGAATCTATTGGAGCTATTATAGAATGATGTTCACTTTAGTTTAACCTTTTTGTGCAGGGAATAAAAACTGATTTAGTTCTTTGCAGTTACGATGATCATATATTGGTAAAGTTTTGATCACCTTTCTAAATTTACTCTGTTTTGTTATACAAGAAATGTTTTTCTGTTTGCATTATGTCACAACTTTGGTTTCTTGCATAGGTGATGGCAACCCAAATAGGAGCAGCTGGGACAATGCTTCATGCCAGGTTTGTATTTACTGTTCATAGTTATTTTTGTAAGTTATCCTATCTATGAAATTATATATATCTCAGCCTTAATGCAATTTGTTTTCATGTCATGAATTGGCCATACACTTTTTGAAAGATAACTTAGAGGATGTTATATTTTAAAATGGAATTTGAATTTGAATTCCAATTTTATATTTGATAGTGACTCTCAAATTTCAAATCCATCATTGAATGTTCATGTGCATTCTTTGTTTAAACTTAGAGTAGCTTCTATCTTTTGTGTTGATTTTAGGTTTCAACCTAATCGTTTGGTATTACTCGTTTAATTTCGAAAGTGCACATTTGATAGTGGGGGCTGCTTGTATAAAAATAATATACAAGCCTATGTTACCCCAGTTTTTGGGATGGTGATGGTAGGGGATGGGGGGATGAATTTTGAGGATGACTTTTTTGGGCCATTTTTGGGGATGACAAAGGGGACGACTATATAAAAGACAAGGAAAAATATATAGGGAAATTTCTAATATTCATATGATAACATTGATAAAGCATTCATAATATACATTGTAGATCCTTAATACATAACATTTGTTTTGAATTGAGAGTTCAGATGAGAGTCAAACAAATTAGCAAATGTCAAAACTTAATGGCTTTCATAATTCATTGTCAATATCCATGTGATATTAAAAAATGGTATACAAGTTACAACAAAATACCCAAAGGCTGCAAGTTTCACTTTCAACTACAATATGAAATTACAAAAACAAAGAAAATTTCATTTTATTTTCTCCTCATTTAGGGTGAGTTGGGTGTGAGGCTGTTGGCATTGGAAATTAGTTTTCTTCAACCAACATCATTTAAACAATTTATGACAAGTACCATGAAATTGCTTTTTAGGACTTATTATTTTTGTAAAGACTCTACTTTTTTATGGGAACAGCCAGTCGTCCCCGGGATGGCTGTGGGACGTCACAAACATCCCCGTCCATACTGGGGACAGCAGATTGTCCCTGGGATTGTCGGCGGACATCACAAATGTCGACACCCATCCTGGTGATGACAAGCTGCCCTCTTTTGTTTTCTGGGACATCCTCAAGTTTCTGGAATGTCCTGTGTCTTTTAAAAAATTGGGGCTAGCCAGACATACATCTCCAAACAGCAGCTCTACCAGTCACCAACCTCTATTTACTGTTAACAGACATTGCATGGTCTGATCTAAATCTAACTTGCATCTTTTCAGCTGGGTACAGCATTTTGTGAGTGCAAAAATATCTTATAAATTCTGATTTGTACTTTCCAACATCTTCATTCATTGTTTTTAGTAGCTATATTATTCAAATAAATCATTTAGAAGACTGTTTGGCTGCACTAATTTGGAATTGGCTTCATCTAACATTCTAGGGTTTTTGTGACATAAATCAGCAAGTTTGATGTTGTTTATTGCAATTGTGGATTGATACCAGTAATTTAAGGGTCTTGAATAGTGTGATCAGAATTTATACTTGTTTGGATTCATTTCCTTCCAAAAAAATCAGAAAATGCATTACGTTGGGCTAATGTGACAATGAATTTGAGCTTTAAGAGGATAGAGTATAGTTGCATGACTGTAGATCAGTTGGCCAACATGATCATTGAGGATGTAACTGAGGACCTATCAGATCCAGAATATTAAAATCTATCTCCTAGATTTGCAGCAACGCACATGGACATGCAGCCCTTGCCTTCAATAAACTAGTCTATCAAGGAAAGTATTTTGATCCAAGACAAGACCAAACTAGTGATGGATCAAAGCACTTGCAGTAAAAATCTCTAAGAGATCTTTAGGGACAATGAAGAATAAGAATCAAAGTCTTCCAGCACATTACAGTATAGTCAGGGGAAGGTGGTACATTTCTCTCTACATACGTTGATAGGTACAAGAGCAACTAGAGGATGTGGAGGTAATGAAGAAGAAAAAAGGAAAAAGATTAAGGTTCTGTGACACAAATTCAACTTCAAAAACCAGGAAATTCCAATTGGTTACAAGGAAGAATGTAAAATTTCCTTCTTGTCTACAACTCTACCAAGATTAGAAAGGAGTAAGCTTGGGGACGCTAAGTAAAATATTTCTAGTAGACGGCATAATTGCCGCACCTAAATAAATTATATTTGTTATGTTTTGTGATATGATAATGTAATGAACCGTTGGTTCCCTGGGGATAGGTAGTTGTCCAATGGTTGGCATCCTTAACCAACTGTTGAGGGTATATGTATTGAAGATGGTGCCGGGAATGGGAAATTGATGTTACTGTATTATGCAATAAAAGCTTAACTAACTGTCGAGGGTATATGTATTGAAGATGGTGCCGGGAACGGGAAATTGATGTTACTGTATTATGCAATAAAAGCTATATCTTTCTACCTTAAATGTTCTACAAATTATTCTGTAAATGATATGCGTTGTTAGTGTTCATGTACTTGCTACATTCTGTTTACTTTTGGTAATTTGAGAATTCACATCATAGGGAGTAAACATTTTGGCGTCGTTGACTTAAAAGAAGTCCAGTCGGTCTTGAGTAATTCATGCTTGTAGACCCCAATAAAGGTGAGAAGAGGCCACAGGGTGGCCAAGACCAAGCGATAAGGTGATCCGTAGACTATCGGTCGGAGGGAGCACAGGGACGAGTTAGAGCCTAGAAGTACCTGGAGTGTTGGAACGCTGGAGGTGGATGTCTACGCGGTGCACGTGTGGCCGAGAGGGCAAGGAAAGCACTGGAACGTAGCCGTTGGAACAGTCCACCAAGGTTCAACACACCTGGAAGTACCTAGAGTGTTGGGGATGCTAGAGGTAGACATGTAGAGGGCGCGCGCGTTGTAATGTCCCCTTATACGATCCTTTAGAGTTTGGGACTGATTTCTTTAAAATCAATTGCAAAAGTTTTCTTTTTATTAAACTAGTGTTTCAAATGGATCGGGAGAGTGGCAAATGTAATGCCAATTATCTTGATGATTAGATTGTTCAACAGTACTTGTATGGAAATGGTGATTTCACAGTCTTATCAGAATATTGGATCTGATATATATATATATATATATATTGGAAGGTGCTTGCAACTTATACTAAGATATAATAGGTATTCCAAATATATTGATATATATGTTGAATTGTATGATGTAAATAGGTTAATGATTGTATGATTATCTCTGTGTCTGCAAGATCAAAGCATATCGATAACTTGCTGTCTCTGATATCTCTGGAAATATTTATGCAGATCTCCTTTTGCTAATCTGCCAATTTCCTTCCTGACTTATAACCTGATGACTTGCTCTTATACCCCTTTAAACTCGAAAGATTGCCTCTCTTGAGGAGTGACGAGACACACCTCTTACCATCGGGTCCCTTCATAACAAATCGACAATGTTGGTTTGATTTCTTCAACAAATCGTAGGTTGAAGGATGCTTAATGATTATCGGATATACCCCTGAATTCTGTCGACTGCCAGACTCCTTTGCGATGCTCTGTGACTACTTTGTAGAGCCACCCAAAGGAGTGAATGATGACTTCCCGGATGCTCATTTATTTCAGATAATTGCACTACCGTCATGGTACAACATCAAGGACTACTTGTCAACTTCACAGTTTCCAGCCAACATGCTACCAGGAGTTGGTCCTGAGGAGTCAGACATTCCAGTTGATTAACGGGTTGCTCTACAAGATGGGACCCAATCAAGTATTGAGAAGATGCATCATAGAAGAAGAGATCCCAGGGGTGATGAGAGAGGCATGCGAAGGACCCATAGGTGGTCATGTGGGACCAGACAACATAGCTCGGAAGGTGTTGCTGGCAGGGTTATGGTGGCCCACGTTGTACAATGATGCTCGTGAATGGGCAGTGGGATGTGATACTTGCCAGAGAGCAAGCAAACCACCCAAGAGGGACTTCATGCCCCTAAACCCCTCCCATGTGCGGGAGTTGTTTAAGCGATGGGGATTGGATTTTATAGGCCCATTGAAGGCAATCCATGCACAGAGGTGTCCGTGGCCGAAGCACAAGCACTACCGAACAACTTAGCCTTGAGTATGACAAGGTTCATATATGAGCAAATCATCACCCGATATGGCATCCCCATCCAACTAACAAGTGATAAAGGAGGGCATTTTGTGAATCATGTGATTAAACTTTTCACGACAAAATTCAAGATTTTTCACTCCTTGTCAAGCCCTTACTACCCGAGACCCAACTGGCAAGCAAAGGCTACGAACAAAATATTGGTCTTCGTCATATACAAGTCCTATGGCGTCGAACAAGAGGATTGGGAGGAAAAGCTTTTGTCCAACCCGTGGGCTTACCAAACCATGTATAAGGTAACAACAAGCCAGACACCCTTCCAACCGATGTGTGGCTAGGAGGCAATTGTACCCATTGAGTTCATGGTACCTAGTTTGCATATAGCTATTGAGAACCGGCTTGGTGATATGGAAAGCTTGCGGGAAAGGTTGTACGCGTTGGGCAAGTTGGATGAGCGGCGAATGATGGCTCAATGGGCTACCGAGGCAGCGAAACGTTGGAAATTGTGGCATAATAAACACATCCGACGTATGCAATTCATCCAAGCCAATGGGTATTGATATATAATGGCCGGAATGAGATAAAACCAGGTAAGTTCAAAGTGAGAGGGGTTCACTAAGTGTGACTACCAGTTGGTAGTCTCAGTTCAGCTCTAGGGTTACCGGTTTGGCTTGTGCGGTGCAAACGATGATGTTTTGTGACCAGTTAGTTAAGGAATAAGGATAAGGATCGAGATACCACGTCAGTTGTGTGCACGTGAAGGATTTCTTTGTGGTTCTTGCGTGTGAAGATTGAATGCATTGAATGCCTACTTCGGGAATGAGCATTTTTCTTAGCGGTGTGAAGAGCGCATGATGGGTTATTGATTTTCAAATACGGTGAAGATTGGATCACTTGTAAGTGTAAACTTGAAATATTTAGGGTTTAGGGTTTATGCTACCGACCTAGTTGTTGTCTATAAGGTCGATGAGTTTTGTTATTGCAGGGGTTGGCAAAAGTTGTATTTGTGTCCACGTGTTGGAGATTTGATACTTGCCGAACCAGAGTGAGGAATCTGCAGAGTGTGATTGCAAAAGAGAGGAACTGAAAAGGATCTGCCTTAGCAAGAAGTGCTATTATCAGATCAATGTTTTACCTGTTGTCTTCTAACCATTTCAACAGAAGGTAAATCCCTTGACCGGGTAGCTTTAACAGGCATTGTTGTAAATCCTCTAACCAGGTGGCTCAAGGTTATTGAGTTATTTAAATCCTCTAGCGAGGTAACTCCTAACAGGGTTTCAACCTTTAACAGGGTATATAGCCATCCCTTAACCGGGTGATCCCTAACAGGATTTGTTCCTAACAGGACCTTTATTGTAAAGTCTTTAACCAGACTAGGCTCCTAACAGAGCGGACTTCAAAAGAGTTCACAAACAGCTTGTGGGTAATCATTCGCACCGTGGTTTTTCCCATTTGGGTTTCCACGTGAAAAATCTGTGTTATGGGTTGTGAGATTTTCATGTGATGATTGTGTGGTTTTGATTAAGTTAGATATGCATGCATTGTTAAATGGTTGTGGTATTATTGGTACAACTCATGCATGATTATATCAGTGAAGTAGTTATCAAGCTTTGAGATCTATCGAATGTTGTCTGAAGTATTTTTGTTTAACCAGTATAGCTATGCTTAAGTTCAGTGGTGAAGACAACCAATCAGTTGTGTTTTGATATGACAAAGTGTTGAAGCAGTTTTTTTTGTGTATTGATGTACAAGATAAGGACAATCCGAAAGAAGTATGGGACAAATTGGAATCCATTTATGGCGGTGATGAACATGTCAAGCAGGCTAAGGAAGAAAGCCTTAGAGGAAAGTTTGAAGATATGAGGATGGTTGAAGGAGAGACCATTCAATAGTATAGCATAAGAATCAAGATAGTGGTTGGAGAGATCAAGAGCACTGGTGGAACAATTGATGATGCCACTGTTGTCAGTAAAGTTCTGAGATCACTTTTACCGATCTATGCAATCAGGGTTCCCGTTATTCAGAAGCTAAGGTCTATCGACAAAACCAAGGTATCTTTAGACTCTATTATTGCAAAGTTGACTGCATATGAATTGAATGGCTATGATGGTAGTGTTCAGAAGACCGAGTCAGCCTTTAGAGCGTCTGCTTCCTCCGCACCAACCAGGAAAGGAAAAGAGGTCAGTACCAGTTATGAATCCAGGCCAAGCAGAGATATGGACGATGAGGAGATTCTGATGGAGTTTGAAGCTTTTCTTGCCAAGAGACTTCCAAAAGGCACCGGAAAATGCAGAGGTAAGCTTCCTCTGAAGTGTTTTTTCTGCAATAAGATAGGACATATAGCTGTTAATTGTCCTAACAATGACAATAAGGATAAACTGGAGAGGTTTAGGAAGTATAAAGGAGTAGGTAGGAGAAATTGTCTTGTTGCAGTGGATGGAGGTGTTACCGATGAGGAATCTGAGGATGAAGAGAATGAGGACATAGTGTTTGTGGCTGTCAAGGAAGAGTTGTCTGACCAGAAAGCCCTTGTCTCACATATTGACAACTCTAACGAGTAGATCATTGATAGCGGGTGTTCTCACCACATGACCGGTGACCGGAGAAAGTTTATGTCTCTTGAAGAATATGATGGTGGTGTTGTCCGGTTTGGCAACGATGCACCTTGCATGGTGAAAGGAAAAGAATCCATCTCACTAAATGGAAAGAGTAGTGCAAATGCTGTCTACTGGGTGGAAGGCCTTAAGCATAATCTTTTGAGTGTTGCTCAACTAAACAACAAAGGACTCATATTGGAATTCAAAGGTGGAGTCTGTAGAATAATTGGAAAGAGTGGTGAACTTATTGCCACCGATAAGCAGTCTTGCCTTGTTCCTTACCATTGTGCCTTCTTCATTCAGCTTATTCCTAAAGACCCATTTGGTACCTATGACATTCTTGTGTCCAGTCTGGGTACCAAGGGCCATGTTGCATTCTTCTCTATCTGCCATGTTGCATTCTTCTCTATCTGGTCCAACTCCTCTTCCATTGCCTTTATCCAATCTTCATCGGTAAGTGCCTCTCTAGCGGTCTTAGGCTCAAATTCTGAAATCACGCAAGAATTTTCTTTCACCTTTCTCCTTGTAAGTATTCATGCATCTTTGTCTCCTATGATCTGATTCGGATCATGATGCAATCTTACATACCTAGGAATGACTGTAGCTGGTTTCGCTTGCTTTTCCTCTTCTTTTTCCACTTCATCTTCTTCTTCACCCATTGAAGCTTCTACTGGTACAAAAACACTGAGTTCTTTCCAGTGTTTGTCACTTGTTTTTTTCTTAACAGGTTCCCAGAAGGCTAAACCCGGTTCATCTTCCGTTTGCTTGCTGCCGGTTTCCTCAGGCTTCTCAGGGGATTCATCAACCCTGACATTGATACTCTCAACAATCTTCAGAGTCCTGTTGTTGTAGCACTTGAGAGCTTTGCTTTTAGTGGAATATCCCAAGAATATTCCTTCATCACACTTAGCATCAAACTTACTCAGGTGCTCACCTCTCCTGATATAGCATTTACTCCCAAACACTTTGCAATAACTCACATTGGGAGTTCTCCCATTCCACTAATCATAGGGGGTTTTGTCTTTACCTTTCTTAATGAGTACCCGGTTCATGGTATAGACTGCAGTACTCACCGCTTCTCTCCAAAATGTGTGAGCGACATTTCCTTGGATCAACATAGTTCTGGCCGCTTCAACCACAGTCTTGTTCTTTCTTTCTGCTATGTCGTTCTGTTGTGGTGTCCTTGGTGTTCTGTTGTGGAGGCACTACTTTCATCTTCTTGTGCAACGAGGGTATCAATCCCTTAGCGAACCACCTCTTCTTCAACCTGCCAACTTGCTAGTTCTCCATCTTGTTCAACAATTCTTTGAGCCTATGGTAGTAAGTGCGTACACTCATTTTTCCCTTGCTTGGTATTATAGATTTTGGCGACGATCTCATTGTCATCCCTCAAGATTTTGAACTCCTCTTCAAATGCCTTCTTTAGTTCACTCCACCCGGCCTTGTCCTTACCATCTAGGTCTGTGTACCAGTCAATAGCGATTCCCCGAAGGGTGGCGAGAAATGCTTTTAGCCAATAATCGTGGTCATCTTGGCCACTCGCCTCCCATATTGTTATACGTCTTACAATGTCGTAAGGGATCCTCCAATCCATCCCCTGTAATTTTAGGGAGTTTCGGCTTCTCCTGAGTTTTCATCATTGTTTTCACTTGGAAGGTACTGGAGGAGTCTTCAACCCCCCTTATTCTCGGTTCATCAACGAGCGACAAGTTCCCGCAAATTGGTTTCTCGCCTACTTGCTCCCTTGTGTGCCAGACTTGGGGGACAGTTCCAACTACTACGTTCCAGTACTTTGCCTACACTCTCGACCACACGTGTGATGTCTTCGCTTTGAAATATAATTTAATAATAAATAATGATAATAAAAATCAAAATACAAAAGAATAAACATAAAAATTAAATTAAATTAAATATCAATACACTTATTTGGTACTGAATAATCATCCATTTATTTCTATAGCAATCTATTATTGAATAATGAATAACCATTTACCTTTATAATAATAAATTATTAAATAAAATATTGATTTGCAGTCAATATTAATTAACACCTAGTGGCAGACTTGTCAGATTTGTCTGCCTTTGCATACATGTATAAAGGAAACAAGGAAAGCTACGTAGCCAAGATAGGAAAATGAAATCTATAATTATCTTTGACCACAAAACTTCAGAGATAGCGATTATAGAAGTATCAATAAATAATAATTAAGATATACAGACTTTTACTACTAATCAACATAAACTGCTCTCTTTAATATTGGTGGATTAATATTATTGAGTTAAGAGTCCTTGTTGTCGGGCCTGAGAAATATAAAAGACCGGTGTTCATATCGGAGGTTCCGTAGCTTTTCCACCAGTGTGGAAGATACGTTTGCCTTTGTTAATTGTGGAGTCACAAAGCATCGCAAAGGAGTCTGGCAGTCGACAGAATTCAGGGGTATATCCGATAATCATTACGCATCCTTCAACCTACGATTTGTTGAAGAAATCAAACCAACATTGTCGATTTGTTATGAAGGGACCCGATGGTAAGAGGTGTGTCTCGTCACTCCTCAAGAGAGGCAATCTTTCGAGTTTAAAGGGGTATAAGAGCAAGTCATCAGGTTATAAGTCAGGAAGGAAATTGGCAGATTAGCAAAAGGAGATCTGCATAAATATTTCCAGAGATATCAGAGACAGCAAGTTATCGATATGCTTTGATCTTGCAGACACAGAGATAATCATACAATCATTAACCTATTTACATCATACAATTCAACATATATATCAATATATTTGGAATACCTATTATATCTTAGTATAAGTTGCAAGCACCTTCCAATATATATATATATATATCAGATCCAATATTCTGATAAGACTGTGAAATCACCATTTCCATACAAGTACTGTTGAACAATCTAATCATCAAGATAATTGGCATTACATTTGCCACTCTCCCGATCCATTTGAAACACTAGTTTAATAAAAAGAAAACTTTTGCAATTGATTTTAAAGAAATCAGTCCCAAACTCTAAAGGATCGTATAAGGGGACATTACAACGCGCGCGCCCTCTACATGTCTACCTCTAGCATCCCCAACACTCTAGGTACTTCCAGGTGTGTTGAACCTTGGTGGACTGTTCCAACGGCTACGTTCCAGTGCTTTCCTTGCCCTCTCGGCCACACGTGCACCGCGTAGACCATCCCAGGAGCTTCCCTCTTTGTGGTGCTATAATTTTTTTCTGGCTTTGACAGTAGTCGATTGGCAAAATAATTGGGGTGATCTAACCCATGTCCTCCCACCTGTGCTAGTGTGGCACCGATAGCATAAATAGAGGCATCCACATGTACGTGGAATTCTCCATCCCAGTTTGGGTAGGCTAGGATGGGTGCAACCACCAACTTCGTCTTGAGTTCTTCGAAGGCTTCTCCCTGTGCCATCTCCCAGACATATGACTCTCCTTTCCCTGTTAGTTTATCGAGAGGGTACAAAATTTGAGTGAAGTTTTTGATGAACTTCCAATAGTACCCTATGTGCCCCAGAAAGGACTTGATGCCTAACACATCCATTGGGGGTTCCATCTCAATGATTACCCTCACCTTATCTGGGTTTGTTTTCAATCCGGCCTTGCACACAATGTGGCCGAGTAGCTTCCCCTTAGTCACCATAAACTGACATTTCTTTGGATTTAATGCTAGCCGGGCTCTCCGACATTGTTCCATGCATTTCCTTAAGGTTACCAAGTGCTTGTCCTATCCACTGTAGATGGACCAATCATCTAAAAATGCCTTGAATTTCCCCACAAACATTTTGTCAAAGATACGCAAGACTATCCTTTGGAAGGTGGCCGGAGCATTGCACAACTCGAACGACATTCTGTTGTAGGCATATACACCGTCCTCGACCACATATGTGGTCTTCGGCTTGTCCTCTACAATTGAAATTTGGTTGTACCCCAAAAAACCGTCCAAGGAGTACATTTCGTGTCTGGCTACTTTCTCGAGAATGCTATCCCTGAAGGGTATCAGGAATGGGTCCTTGATGGTGATGGTGTTCAAACACCAAAAATCCACACAAATGCGAATTTGATTCACCTCCTTTAATGATATCACTATTGGTGAGACCCACTCGCTCGTCTCCACTTGGAATATGATGCTTGCTTCCAGCATTCGTTCTATCTCATCATTCACCCTTGTTGCACAATTCTTATTCATATGGTGTAGTCTCTTCCGCACCGGTTCGGCTCCTGGTACGAGTGGAATTCGGTGAACACAGCTCCGGGGGACCTGTTGTGACGTTTTCACACATCGCCCCATTGCAAATGGAGACCCCCTTCTTTTTAGGCCCTTCCGGTCTTTTGGTGTTGTTTTGTGGGTCTTTTCGCAGTAGTCTTGTCAGTCTCTCTACTTTGCAAGTGTTTGGGGGTCATATTGATTAAATCTGCTTTTTTGTTTGAGCGAATTTGGTGAAGTCTGGGCCCGTTTCATCAATTTTAGGGTTTCTGCCTCAGTCCTAGATTTTAGGGGGTTTCTTTTAGGGTTTTGGAAAAACTGAATTTAGAACTGGAATCGGGACCCTTCAAGGAACCTCCCAGTAAAATTTGAGCGATTTCTAAGCACTTACTATTTTTAGTAAGTTTCACTGCCTCCCGGATTGGTCTAATTTTGCCAAAAATAAACTTACCATTTTTAGTCAGTTCTATTTTTAGCAAGTTTCTATTCTTAGTAAGTGCTTTTCTGATCCATTTTTCCCAAACCTTGACATTCTGAAACACTTACTATTTGGGAAAATCTATTTTTGGCAGGATCTTCACAGGAAAACATTGAACGCTGAATATCTTTGAAGACTCTGAAGACCGAACGTTCCTGAAGACCACTTCTAAATCCGGAAGAGTCAGAAGGCAGACAAGTTGGATCAAAAAATGGTTAAGTTTGGAACTCCTATTCCAGAAGGGAAAGCAGTCTGGAAATTGACATCAATCCACCAATGTCATCCTGATTTGAAAATGGCCTGAAATTTGACGAAGTCTGAAAATTTGAAAAATCTTCCTAAATCCAGAATTTGCATTATGATTCCTAGGAACCTTAAACCACTCTCAAACATCCTGACAGTATATATAAAATATAACGTAAAGTATAAGTCTTTTTCCTTTCTTATACTTAAATGTTATATTTCATATATATCTTGATGAAGAGAATGAGGAAAAATCATGAAAATCCTTCCCCAAGTCAATTCAGCGCCCAAGTTTGGCCAAGGGCGCCAAACAAAGGAGTCCATGGAGAACATGGAGAATGTGAAAATCCTTGCCTAGGTGGTTTTAGCGCCCATACTTCACCAAGGGCGCCAAAATGGCATGCTCAAGGAAAATGGACAAAACAATGAATTCCTTCCTCAGGTGAAAATTCCGCCCTAAGGCATGGAAGGGCGCCAAAGTGGAGTGGTCAGGGAAGAATTGAAAAGGGTATGAATTCCTCCACCTATGCAAAAATCCGCCCACAAGTGAGTTAAGGCGCCAAAATGAAATATGCAAAGAGAACTTTAAAATTTGTGAATTCCATGACCTCAGCAAAAATCCGCCCAAGAAGGTCATAAGGCGCCAAAACAAGGGAGTCAAGGAAGAACTCCAAAATGTGAAATTCCTCCTTCAGTACAAAATTCCGCCCTAGGAGTTGGAAGGGCACCAAAGTCAGGTGGTCATGGAGAACATGGAAAATCAAGATTTCCTTGCCTTAGTAAAAATAGTGCCCAAGGAGTACACAGGGTGCCAAATAGAAGGAGCCATGGAATTCATGGAAAATGGTGAATTCCTCCCTCAAAGAAATTGCGCCCATTCCAGGTTAATGGTGCCAAACAAGGGTGTCTATGGAAAGTAGATGAAGTGGCGAAGTCAAAGAAAATCAAAGGAACGAAGAAATTCCATGGTAGAGTGAATTCCACACCTTGAGAAGAATTGCACCCTACTCCTTAGGAGGGCACCAAATTGGCCTAGGCATGGAAAATCCAAGAAGGTTCAAAATTCCATCACCAAAACTTGATGGTCATGGAAAGCTTCAAAATCACAAAATTCCTTACCAATGCAGAATCATTGCCCAAGTCCATAGCCAGGTGCCCAAGTCAAGGTATCAAGGAAGAGCATGGAAATGATGAATTTCCTCTATCAAAGTCAAAATTCCAGGCCCAGTCAAGAAGTTGAGAATTTTCTAAGGCATGGAAATAATGAAATTCTTTACACCAAGCTGAATTCCACGGCTAAGTTTGAAAGTCTAGGATGGAAATTTCCAAGGCAAGGGAAAATTTTGAGGGTCAAGGAAGAATGGAAGAATGGAAATGTAGAAATCCTCTCAATAGAAATTTTGAAAAATTTGTTTTTTAGAAACGAGATCTTGTCGGAATCTGGAATTTTTTGCAGATTTGGAATTGTGAGAGATTACTCTCTCTCCTGGATCTGGGTCCTAAATTTTAGGAAAATTCCTTAAAAATAGGAGATGGTGTAAAATCATTAAAAATCTCCTCCAAAGCAAGGAAAGTTCGAGAAACTTCAAGAAAATTCTTCATGGATCAAATTCTTCTCTCCTGAAGTTTTCTCTCTCCAAGGTTTTCTCACCAAGTGGCAGCGGAGTCAATGCATGCTGAATTGATGAAGCATCTCTTTGCATGCAGCCGCCACATTAATGGCATTATGGCAGATTCCTTCTACATGCAACCGTCACATTCAGGAGATGATGGTGCATTTATGGCATCATGGGCGATTTTTGCATGAGGGTACATTCATTGCATGGTGGGCACCTTTTGAATGTAATGGTTAATTAATGCTTTATGGGTGCCATTTTTGGAAGGATTGTAATTAATTGTATATGGGCTTTATAGGGTATTTATTGCTGATTCCCACATTGTTGCATCTTGAGTGGGGACTCTTCTAGGGTGAAACCATAATTAGGGTTTTGCATGTAATCATGGCCTGAGGCCTATATAAAGGGGTGACCCCCCTCATTTGTAAAAGGGGGAGCCTTGTATGAAATTGTTGCGATAAGTTTTGAGATAATAACAGTGAAACATTGTTCTCTGATGGTGTCCACTTAAGTTATTTTTTCAAAGCTTGCATGGTTTCACCTTCCTCACTTAGAGTAGAAGTAGTATAGTGCTTTGATTCCAATGGAGAATGTAATGGTGTTTGATGAATTTCCGTGGTTCATACTTTTTGCATCTTGCTGATTGTAAGTTGCAGTGTAAAGTTAGTCTGAACCCCCTAAATTTGTGCTAAGTTCGATTGTGGATGGTTGATTGGATTGTGCCGTTTTTGGGTATTCAAATGTACTTTCTCGATTTGAAAATCCTCTAGCATCCCCAGAAGATTGCACCGGTTCTTGTGGAGTTGTAGTTGATCTTTGCGAAGCAGAGCTTGGTTTATTTGGAATTTGTCCACTAGAGCACTATTCATTGTTATCACTGCCCTTAGGAGTAGATTTAGATCCTTCTAAACCCTTTCCCTTTTACTTTTAGTTCATTTTAGTCCATTCGAAGCAGCAACATCACAAAATTGCCATATTCGATGATGGAGTTCCAGCCACAACAAAGAAGTGAAAGAATGATGCAAACGTAAGGCCCCTTGGATTACCAGCAATCACATCAGCCAATTGAGTCACGTCCGTAGCATAAAGGAACCTTGGAGTTGATTGTTTGAACTTCTTGCAATCTTAGCATGCAATCGCACTTTGATCAAGAGAGAGTGAAGTGACCGTTAGACAACTTTATTCTGTGTTCGACATAGTCATAAAAAACACGTCAACAGGACCCCTTTCAAATCCTTATAGGTCCAAGCGAATACATTCTTAATACTCCATAAAAATCTTGAAGGCTGCTGCCTTCAGCACGGGATTCCAATCATAACCAACCAGAATAGTCTTTGGGCTTGCTTCGTCACAAATCTATCCCAAGCTATCCCTTCAACCCTCCCTCTTAGCTAGGGAGGAATCATTTTTATTCCATTGTGATGATTGACCACAATAGCTGCACCTATATGTGGAATAGAAAATATCACCTCACTCCTTAACCAGCTGCTTCTCTTCTTGCTGCTCTTTTCCTATTTTTCAAATGTCAAAATGAGTGTCTTTTTCTTCCTTTTGTTTATTTTATGCATTAGATTAGGGTTTGTTATATTTTAATGTTTATTTGGGGTCTTGGTGGGGCCAGCCAAACCTCTATTGTAAATTAAAAATGTGTTTTTTTAATTTATTTTGGACACTATAAATTTCTGGGTTGCAGGGGATGGCCAGCTGTCTTTGGGACGGTCGGGGGATGCCTAGGCGTCCCCTGGCTGTCCCGGGGACACCTGACATTCCCCTATGGTGCACAAACTGTCCCGAAAATGTCTCCTAAAATTTTGCAAAAAAGGGATGCTTAGGAAATGGCAAATTCCCGTCCTCATGTCCTTGTTTCGTCCCTGGTACGGGTACGAGGGAAAAAGGGCAGGGTAAGCATCCCTGTGAAGCATAATTTCAACAAAAAATCATGGAGGGAGGGTTTTCTAATTTTTTCCACAAAAAATTATGTTGTTGCTGTTTTTAGGTTTTTTACCATTTTTCCACAAAAATGAAGGTGTGTGATCTTAGCATTGCATCAAGGGTTTGCCGATTTTTCTACAAAATAATGGTTTCTTGCAACTTGTTTTGGGTCACACCTAGGGTTTCTAGGGCAAACGGTGTTCCTCCGCTAATGTTTTTGACGATTTTTTTACAAAATCGTGGGTGTTGCTGCTTTTGACGATTTTTGGCAAAATTGTGTTTTTTTCAGAACTGTGAAGTTTTTTGAGAAGCTGATCACGTTTTGTGTCTCTGGAGAGCAGGAGGGATGGCTTTGTCACCCAACATCATTTCTTGGTCATATGAAGAAGTTCTACAGATAGTGGTCGGCTGATAAAAAATCCAACCAGGGAGGTTCTTAGCAGTAGGCTCATGTCGTAGAGTATTCTAAGGAGAACAAGGCAACCTTGTATGCATTCATGGCCAAATGACTTGCAGATTATGTCAAGTCTTTTGTAGGGTAGTTAGTAGAATGACCATTAAGGGAGGGTATTAAAATAATATTGTAATATTTCTATAATGGCCATCTTAGTTATTTATTTAGTATTTAGAAACTTCCTTTTATGTCTTTCGTCTTTAGTTAGTTTTAGGAAGTTTCCTTTCTGTTTTTCATGTTTCTATTCTTGATTGCTTCCGTTATTGGAAAGATTGTCTTTTAATTTTCTATATAAGGAGTATTCCTCTCCTTAATCAATTACAACAACGAATTTCATTTCATCATGTAGGTATCATTTGTTACATTTTTTAATGGATTTGAGCATTTTTCAGGCTTGAGTTGCCTTCTCAATGGTAGAGAACTCTCATTGTAAGATGTCGAAACATTTCCATGTTCATGTTTTTTATAAATATATGTGTCTGATCTTGGATTAATCTGATACCAAATTTCTACAGCTCCTCTCATGCAGCTATGAATTGTTGCTTTTTTTTAATGGATTTGAGCATCTGTGGGCTCAGAATTGCCTTCTTGATGGCAGACAATTCTTGTAGGATCTCAAAACTTATCCAAGGTTTTTAATGTCATTCATAAATCTATTCATGTTTGACCTTGGAATAAGCTGATTCCAAATTACAATAACAAATTTCAACAACTTGCCTCACAGCTATCATGTGCCAACTTTTTTAGAAACTTTGAGCATCGCTGGCCTCAGAGTTCCCTTCTTGATGGCAGACAACTCTTGTTGTAGGATCTCAAAACTTTTATGCGGTCCTTCACATCTTCCAGGAGTCCATTCATGTTAGACTTTGGACTAAGCTGATACCAAATTTTAGCAAAGTTGCATGGACACGGATACGGTATCGGATACGGATGCGGCTATTTTTTAAGACCCCCAATATGGATACGGCTGGACACGTCATTCATAAAAAACACATACACATATATTTAACACAATTTTTTCTAAGTTATTTGAGGAGATTTTCATTACTTCAAAAGCAATATAGACACATAATTGCTACATAAATAATGATAAGTAGATTTAACATTTCATTTTATAATATGCAAAAATAGAAGAGTTGCATTGGAAGATAACCCAAAAAATGGGTCACTGAAATAGAAAAACATTTCATTTGTCTTTCTCATTTGGTGTAGGTTTTGTTAATACCATTTTTTAAAAAAAAGCGTTAATGAAGTTTTTTAAAATTAAATTTAGGAAGATTTACGTCAATTTTGTTTAAAAATCAAATCACATTAGTATTTAGCATGGTTAGAAATTAGGTATTGTTGGGCATGCGTGGGTACGATATTCGACGTGTATCTTGGGCTGTATCGGATACGTATCCGTTTCAGAAACGGGAATGGATACGGGGAAATGCGTTCCTGGGGAGGGATAAAGGAGTTTCCAGCAACTCTGAATTTTAGCGGTCAGGTACCAGGTATACCATATAACAATGCTGTCATCCAATTTTTTTGTGTCACCTCTTCTTTAGAAAAGACACTACTGTTGGAGATTAACTTAACTTTCATTTTTCTCTATGTGAAATCTAGAGGGTTTTGCTTCATCATTTTTAACTATGTATGGGTCTGCATCGTCATTTCAATTTCTTATCATAACTGACACGTCATTCCATGTACAAATTTTTGATATGCCTTAAAGAATATTGAAAGCTTACTGGAGAATCCAGCGTTAATTTCATTGTGGTGTCAAAGTCAATGGGGATGCTTTACTGTTTAAGTTTCATTTACTTCAACACTGTAGACACTTGCCATTCCGTATACCTGTTATAGCTGCTTATTGTCTCTCATGGAGGCTTTGGAGTGCAGCACGCCATATTACCATTTGAAATGTAGGGGTATGCACTTTTTTAAGCCGAGACTTCTTCACGTTGGACTTAAATAGATCAGTTACGTTAATAACTAAATGAATACATATCAAGTTCCATTCTGTAATTGATGTTTTTTTGACATTTTGCACATGGACACCAGATTTCATGGCAATTCAGGTTTAGAACCCTCGATGAACCAACAATAGTTGCTAGTAGTGAACTGGTTGTTTCCTAGCCATTCACCATTAATTTTTTCCATCCCTTGCACAAAACTAAGTAGAATTAAGTCCTGAAAAAATGTAAGAACATTTGGGATCCATTATGAATATCAAGTTTTGATCACTCTATGGTATTGTAGTACATGAGATGAAGTGGAAAAGAATTCAGAGTGTAAAAGTTAATCTCCACTTTTGTTATGTTAATGGAGAGAGTGACATGAATTTATCTTTGGTTGCAGTCCCGTGTCACATCATGGGTTGCACTATTAATTTTACCAAAGGGGTCTGGTTCCCATCTCATATGAAGGGTGTTTAGCGTTTACCCTTGTAATTTGAAGAGAAAGGGTAGTGGGCTTTTTGACACCTGGTTGAGACATTGTCGCTCTTCATCAAGCTCATAACATTAAGAGTAACTGCATTTCATCCATTTTATATATGGAAGGAAAAAATAAATAATGCATGGATGATAGTAGGTTTCCAGTTAAAGCATCATACAAGGACTATCATCAAGTGGTAAAACTGATCTATAGGCTCTTATTTGTTTTACTTGTCTAGTTATTTCTGTGCAACTACAGAATTCTGGCTGTTCTATTTTGGAATTATTTTTTGTCAGATGCTAAAATGTTACCCTTTCAACTATGCACATGCATGACATAAAATCATCTTCGGAAAACTTACTAACTCTGTATATAGTTTCACAGGAAGGAAGAGGGTTTTGCATCAAATGCAACTTTCAATGTGTCTGTGCTTTTTGGAAAGCGTGATGAGGTAGAGATGCCCTCATTAATATAGATGAAGCACAATTATATAAAGAAAGATACTACCTGATGCTCATGCAAGATCTATATAAATAACACGCTTAAGGAAATTCAAGTTCATTTTCTGTTACATTTGGTGTGCCAAATTAATTTTTCCAGCAGCTTAGGTTTTGAATGAATTTTATTATTTGTAATGCTTGCAGCCAATGCTGGTAGCATGTGCGAGGCAACTTATTGAACACATGAGGTTAAATTTCATTTTTTTTTCTTTTGTTGATGCTTTGTAAATGCTATCTTAGGATCATCATTTGTTCTAATGAATCTGCAAACCAAATGGAGCACTTCAGTTTCTTATCAATGTGCTATAGTGTTGCTTTACAATCAATGAAGAAAAATGTGAGACGACTACATATTGGGTTGCATTTCATTTATCTGATCAAACATTACTGGCATTGCAGTGGCACGGGGTCTTCAAGGCCTTTGTTGATTTCTCTAGGTCTCAAGGATCATTCAGTGGTATGTAATGATGAATCTTTAGAGTTTCTCCAAGTGATAATGAAGGACTGTTTAGTTTGTATTTTTGAAGCTGGTAAGCAGTAATGGCGCTCTTTTTCCTTACAGGAAACCTTAAAAGGGATAATTGAAGTGATTAAAGTAAACAAAGTTTGGTGAATTGCCACACAACTAGTTTCTTGAGACAATTTACCATCGGCACTATTTGCAACTGACATTTGTAATGGGGTTCTTCTTGTTCCATCATCCATTGTGCTATATACATATTTATTAGGCCAGAACCAGTCCTGGAACTGATCTTACTTTAATGTCAACTGCTTTTGAAATCACATTGGTAAGGATATTTCTTGTGCAGTTTTTATCTTTACTCTGCAATGACTGTCATCATTTGCTTTGAACGCTTTGCTGGAAATTCGACAGAGGTCTGAGCTGTTGGGGTTGTATGTAAGATAAACTCAGATTAACCACTCAAAAGTCATCCTTGTATGGACTAGTTTGTAGAATCTTTATTCTGAAGAGGTGAGCAACTTCAATATTTCTTATTTATTATCATTAAGTTGATGATCACTCTGAGATTTGATTTGTTCTCAGAATCATTCCTTGGACAAGGACTTACATAATGAAAAATAATCAATGTGAATTTCTTAAAGAATTTTATTTTAGCTTTGAAATATTTCGACATCTAGCATTTAAAACCTTATTTAAGCATCATTGTTTGTGTTTTCAAAATGAATTACGTGTAGAGAACGTGAGATACACAAAATGGATGGAATTTTGTTATTACCTAGTTGTGGAAATTTGTGTCATGACTGTATTTCCTTGGTAAGGTATGGATATATATTTTTGATAGCTATATATGACAAAGTTGTAAACTGAGCATACGTGTTTGTCTGCTTTTGGGATTCTGTACAATCCAGTTGAATAGAAAGATGATGAAAATGAAAACCAACTACCCAACTATATGAAATCTTATTAATTTTCAAAGCAATGAAATTGTTTGAACTTTAACTATATTGATGTTGTAGCAGATCTGAAAACTAGCACACACTTGAATTTTTATAAAAATAGAAAACATGCAGAGGAAAAATGGATAACATGATCTCTCTGTCTCTGTCTCTGTCTCTGTCTCCCTCTCTCTCTCTCCCCCTCTCCCTCTGTGAAGTAGCATTGTTAGTAAGAGAAGTGGTAGATGACAAACTGGAGTTTTCGTGCTCCAAGTATTCTCTAGAAGTTGTATTTATAACTGAGACGTAGTAGAAAGGGATTAAAAATTAATGTATAATTCAGGATCAAACAATATGGCAGAAATACTCTCAAACAAAATACAAAATATAAAAGATATTCATGGCACATTGCACAAACATTGGTTAACTTTCACATATTGATATAACATATCATATTTCCATTGCTTCAGTATATGATTTATTTTTCATACATCTATTTGACCATGCATCTCTCATTCTCTACGTACGTCTATTTTTTTCGCTATTTCCAAAATATATCCCTTATGCTCTGTTTCATTATATTCTATTCTTACATATAGTTTGTTAATGGGACGTGCCCCTTATAAGGAAGTGTCGAGTAGGAGCTCCACATCCCTCTTGAGGTGGTTTGCGGTAGATTTTCCCACTTTGTCCAATGTTCTACTATTTTTCCAGCTAACATCATCCCTCCTTTCAAAAATGTCTTTTCCTCGAGACATCTTGTGTTAAAAGTTTAATGCTAATGCTTCAATTTATGCTCCATTAACGTAGTATTGGAGTGCTGGTGCATCAAGTGTGCGGAGTTGTATTGCTCCAGATTGCAAGATATTGTGGATATAGTATGGGTCGAGCCATCAAACTTTGAGTTTACTTGGTTTTTTGAATTTATTATTGTATAGTAACACCAAGCTATTCAGAAGTCTCTTTTTCATATTTTTATGAAAATCTCGTTGTCTATCTAGAACTTATCAGAGGTAGAATTCAGTCTCTTAAGGGGGCTCTTTTTTGTTTTAAAAGCATAAATGAAGACTGAGTACTTGCTATGTATCTGGACAAATTTTAATATAATTATCTGGTTATACCGTTTATCGACCCAAAAAAAAGCACCAAGCTATCTTTTTTCTTCTATCATGCCAAGCTTTCTGTCATTTGTGCTTGGAGTCTAGGGGGTATACTACCAAAAATCTATTCTTATCTAATTTCTCCAAGTTTGTAACTCTCGGTTTTAAAGATTTACTAGCTGTCAGAGAGAGAGAGTATTATGAAGTTCAAGGGTAGAGTAATTTTCCCTATTGTTATAGCACATTTTAGTTAGTGCGGTGTCTATGATTTGTTAAGGGCCTCATTTGTCCCATTGGCTTGAGGATGGTATGGTGCAGTCTTATTGTGATTTATCATAAAATTATTGAGTAATTCCAAGATCACTTTGTCGACAAATTGTTTTCCTTGATCGATAGTTATGTTTAGTGGGCACCCAAAGGGAGTGAAGTGATTGTATTTTCAAAGATGAATTTGATGACAATTTTTGCTATACAATCCTTTGTAGGCTCCACTCTAGCTCATTTGGGTGATGATAAATCTAGCTTTGGACTGTTTGGCCAATGGATCGACTAGTCCTATGAAATTTATAAATGCCCATTTTCGAAGGGTTTTTGAGTTGAGACTGAATAAGGGTGTTGTCTCTTGCAGTCGGTTTGTCAACTCTCTAAAAAAATATCACATTGTGTAACATATTGCTTGGCATCCTTGTATAAGGTAGGTAAACATAACTCGATTGGTTTCACCTTTTTTAGTTGTGCATCTTCAAAATTATGACCACTAGATATGCTTTCATGTGCCTCCCTCAGAGTATCTTCGCATTCATGTTCATAAACAACCTAATGGATAATATCATCCCTTCTTATTTTAATAAATTCTCCTTCTTACAGTGTCAAGGAGAGATTTTGCAATGGGCGTTGTTTGTCTTGCAATGTCATATTGGGGTGATATTGTCTTGCTGAGAGTGGTGTGGCTGCATTGTGAAGCTCTTGGGGTGTCAGTTATTTTGAATAATTTTAAGTCGGGTAAATCTTCAGCATGCTCATCGAGTCTTTTCTTTGTATCAATTTGGGAGAGGTGTACTGGATTTTGATTGTTTGTTAAATTTGAACTTTTGAAAAAAATAATACCATCTATATATTCTTCTTTCTTGTTGGGAAATAAATAGGTTCAATACCAAAGATTGTGAAGATTAATCTCTATCCAATAAACTAATCAAATGATGAGATTCAATGTTTGGATGACAACATGAATTGTTGGGAAATAAATAGGTTCAATACCAAAGATTGTGAAGATTAATCTCTATCCAATAAACTAATGTTTGGATGACAACATGAATTGTTGGGAAATAAATAGGTTCAATACCAAAGATTGTGAAGATTAATCTCTATCCAATAAACTAATCAAAGGATGAGATTCAAGGTTTGGATGACAACATGCAATCTGAAACTCATGCAAATCTGAAAATTAAGTTGCCTTAATTGTGAAAAACACATGATTAGATCTTTCTTTACAATTCCAAAAGTTAGCCTGTTAATCATGTTTAATAAACCTATCTTATGTGAACTTATAATAGCAATATATAATTATTAACATCAATAATAAGCCATAAATCAGCAACATAACATTCACACATAACACAAATTTTTTGAAAAACAAAAGAAAATACTGAGAGAGAAGGGGGTGGGGGGGTTGTATTTTAATACTCTTAGGTACATATTAAAGCAAATTAACATAGCAAAGCCAAAACTTAAAGAAAACACAAATTTTATCTCGTTGAAAACCCTTTCAAGTAAAAAACCATAACAATAAATTCTTCATTAAATTTAAATGGGCAACAACCCATGCATAACAGTGAGATGCAACTCACATATAAAGCACCAACTCAAACTATAGAGGCTCCAACCCCAAAGTAGAGCACCAACTCAACAAAAGCAACTTCAGAATATTTTAAAAGGTACAAGAACTAACTCATAGTCTTATACTGAAGTGTATAAGACACCTAAGACTTAGTAACTCTCATCAATCCTTTTACTTAAATAATCAATGCAACGCTGTTGTAGGTCACAACTTCTACACCTCCGTCAAGTATACACTTTTTTTTGAAAACAGGCTCATCACTTTTTGGTTTTCCGCTGTGGCTGGTAACTATCTTTTTGCACTTGAACCTCTGATTAGAAACAATTTCAATCTTAATACAAATAGCTCTTGATCACCTCTTAACTTCTACAAATCACCTTTGGCGCTGGCTTAAAGAGCACACACTAAGGTTTGACTTCCTAGGTGTCTCGTGGGCTCAGTTGTTACTTTGTTCTGTCAGGCTTTTTATTCCGTTTCGCTTCCGTCCATTGTTTTATTTTCCGTTGCAGTCCTCTTTAACTCTACCCAGTCACGCTCACTGTAGTGGTTAATTTTGAATTTACAATCCTGCCCAATCTATTAAAAAGAGAACGTGCTTAATCATATTACAATGGATTGCATGAAGACTGCGAGAGCATTGCCTTTCTTATGATCGTCTCTCTCATTGGCTTGGTGGGTGCCTGCTACAGAGTCACATGGTTGCTCTGGCTTTACTTTCTTCTCATTCTGCTCTTGTTCTGCTTCATTGTCTTTGCCTTCGTTGTCACCAATAAGGACGTTGCACAAGTCGTTTCTAGTAGAGGCTACAAAGAATATACGCTTGGGGACTTCTCAAACTGGCTGCAGAAGAGAGTGGAGAAGAGCAACATTTGGAACAAAATTAAGAGCTGCCTTCAGGATGCCAAAGCATGCAAAAGCCTTGCCAATTATTTAGTCAACCAAGTTGTAGAGTAGTTCTACAAAAAGAATTTATCCCCAATTCAGGTAATAGGCCTCAAATCTCATTTTTATCATAGATTGTAACTATGGATAATTTGATTTCTGCCTCTTTCATATATTACGATTAGTTGGGGTGATATGTTTCTGTACTAATAACATGCCAAATATGAACTGAATATTGCAGTTTGGTTGCTGCAAGCCTCCAACGTCGTGCGGCTTTGTGTATGTGAACACCACTTATTGGACTTCCACAACAAGCAACTTAATAGACGTGGAGTGTAGCAGGTGGAGTAATGATGAGGATAACTATGCTATAGTTGTAACTCATGCAAGGCGGGTGTGTTGGCAAACTTGAAGCATGATTGGCGTAAGATTTCTATTATGAAAATTGTGATGCTCATTGCTCTAGTTGTGATTTATTCTGTGGGGTGCTGTGCGTCCAGGAATAATAGGCGTGACGAGAGAAATGGGTATGGATATAAGGGGGATATTCTTGACCTTAAGCTTCGACCAAGGAGCACATCGTTGTACCATGAATTGTTTTTATTTTAGTTTTCCTTTCTTCAGTTTCTTTGTTGTTTCTGCAAAGAGAGGGACTGACATTCATTGCATTGGGATCCATGCTCCATATTCATGTTCATTGTGGAGCTTTCTAGTGGCACATATGGCTTTGTGTTAATAGTTTCCAGAGGCTTATTCTCTTCTACCTAAACTTTGCTTATGTTTCCTCTTTCCTATAAGAAATATTTTATTAAAAAAAAAACTATTTGGATTATTCAAGATTAAAAAAGAGTTTTGGGTCCAGTAATTTTGAAACAACCACAGTTATTTGAGCTAGCATATTTTCAAGAACTCACCAACAATTAGATTAACCATCACAATTATTTGAGCTAACAAAAAAATTGAGAGCAAAATATATCAATTTCACATCATTTTTATAAAAGAAAAAAATATAAAATAACTATTCAAAATTTATCTCAAGAATGATATTACAATACACTTGGAGAGTCTCCATGTAAATTATTTGAAGCATGGACAACATCTCAGCTTCATGTAAACAAGCAAATTAGAACCATGTAGCCACACATCAAAATCCATACTTCTTATACTCATGCAACTTGCAAGAGACGTGTAATCCAACCAACCCCAACAATTGCTCATGTGCTTGCTCTTTACAATAAAATACTATACAAAACTACTAAATGGTATTACATAAATCATGTCTCTCTAAACCATGAACCCCCAAAATTAAATATTTTATCTTGAGTGACCACCACATAAATGATTTAACTAATATTCGTTACAACATACAAGTGTCTGTAAGAATGCTTATCCCATGTGATATCCATATCTCTCAATGCACCATAATTAGATATTTATTTTACATTATTAACATTATTATGTACGATGTAAAACATAGCCTTCCCAACATTTTCTTAGTTGAAGCATAAATTGCATAAACACTCAAAAGTAAACTCAAACACCAAGGGGACAATCCTTGTAGCAAACATTCAACATCTAAACATCCATATCCTCCACCAGGATACATGCAACAATAACCAAGCTGACTACCATCATAATCAAGAGCCCTCTCATCCTTCATCATACCTATGCACGAAAGATAAGATCCTATTCAAAGGTGATGATAGATTAATCATCACAAAATCTTTCCTCTACTTAATATCCAAACATAAATACCAAATCTAATTTAGTAATGAATAGGCTTGAGTAGCTAGAAAGAACTCACTAACAACTAGAATAACTACAATTATTTGAGCTAACACATCTAACTAACCACACCTCAAAAATAATGTATACTTATTATCACAAGTAGATCACTTGCCAACAATATATCCAACTGAATCACTATAACAAGTCCATACATATGCACTATATTGCGCATATAAGTCCTCTCATATATAACAAATACACAAACATGTGACAAAAAAAAATTAAAGAGCTTCAATACTATAGTATAATGATAACATCCAACAAAGGATATATGTACATCTTGGAACTCCTAATACATGGGTAAGTTCAAATGTAAAACCAAATAAAGCATCTAAAATTCCACCAATAACACTCACCTAGAGGATGTGGCGAAATCATCTATCACAAGTTGTCAAAGAACATACATAAAATTGTAATAAAATAAAATAAAATAATAACACTACTGATCTCAAATGAAACATAACACCTTTCAAAACTCTAGTACACAATATTTCAACCTATAGAGCAACAAAGTTTTAGGGAGGAAGGAAGCAATTACCCACTAAAAACACAAAATTGTAACCATTTTTCTCTTCAGACCTCTAAACTAATTGATTCCAAAAACCCATATATTTGGATGGGCTCAAGTGGTTCAAGCATCAACACTCTTGCATGTAAGACATGGTTGGAAATTGGTAGGACAAATGATATGGCGTTAGGATTAACAAAAGAATGCAACAACTAACTTCATGAATATGGCATATGATAGAGTTAAGAAGAGTGGCAGCCCTTGAATCCATTGGATAAGATACCCTTGGTTGTGGTGAGTTTGACAAAATAAATACTCCTAGATTGAGATGAATTCAAGTAAAGAGATTCATTTACCCCTAGATCGTACTATCTCTCAATTGTGGTGTCGGATTGAATAGTTACCCATGGTGAGTCTGATCAAAAGAGAAATCACAAACAAGGAGGTCCTTACTAAATCAAAATAATTTAATTTATTTTTACCTAAGGATCAAGAAAGTGTCCAAAATATTGATTATTCATAATTTTTTAACCTCCACCCAACTCTCCAAAAGATAGAGCCAATGTTGTAGAACCAAGGGTAAAGTAATTGAGTTCAAAGAAAGAAAGGCATTATAGGGGATAATATCAAGAATGACACTCCTAAAGAGGGAATAATTAAAAAGGGAAAAGATCCATCATAGAAACCATTAAACAAGAGGACGATTATCATTAAAAAAAAATGGATGCATCACTTGCAAATTTGAAGGACAATTCAAAAGAGAATAATCAAGTCGTCAAGTAGAAACACAATCTTTCTCAATTATTTGGAGTCGTGGACAATAAGTGGCTTTCTTGTAACTTCATGCTAACCTCTAGTACTTCAAGTCACATAATGCCTCTCACAACTATGAATCATTTAGGGTCCAAGATACTAAGTTCTATGATAAATGCATCACCATTAATGCTCACAAACTCAACACATTGTTTAAATTGTTAATAATATGGAAGTTCAATTAGCCACATATCCCAATAAATGTTTCTTAATGGACATAATTATTTTTTATTAACCATCTAATTTGAGCACGCTTTTATCTAGAAAATGGATTGCTTCAATCGATGGAAATATACAAATGGACCTATACTATGTTAGGATTATGTTGTAAGATGAAATTTTTAAAGTACACAAGGAGAAGAAGGTGCTAAGTATTATTTAATATTAGTATACGGTATCCTATAAATTGCACTAAATAAACACATAACCTAATCACTTTATTGTTTTTTTTTTTTTATGAAAAGATTCACGATCTCATAGAAAATCTTCATTTCTAACTAGATATTTTTTGTGTATTTTTTAAAGAAAACATACCTTTGGATGTCTAAGGTAAATAAAGTCATAAAGGTTGGTGGCTTTCATAGAAATTTAAAATGTTAGTGCATTATAATGGGCTCACATTAAAAAAAAAAAATTCCTTTTTCTTTTATGAATGACAAAATGCGAGCACGATATAAAACACTTGTGTTGATGGTAAATTTGACCAATTTTTCGTCCCCCGTTTTGGCGTATATACCCAACAAAATAAAGGGAAAATTATTAAACCAATTAGACACTCAAAATAGATTTTAAACCTTGTTCTAGTTGGGAAGAGGAATGAAGAAATAAGGTTGTATGTCAATATTAGAATTTTGAATGTTAAATTCCTTAAAGAAAAATATCATCTTCCTAGCATGTACCACTTATTGAGGTGACTATATCTAAGTTGACGTCTATGATGGCCACACAACTAAGGTATTTCAATTTTACAACCAACATTCCCTAACCCTGTCGCTAAAAATAGACACCTTAGTGACTATCAGGCTTCCATCGTCCACTCTTATAGGAATTTAAATACTAGAGGTTTTAGGAAATTCAATTCTATGTTGGTTACTGCGAATTCTTTAAAATTTAAATCCTCCTTATAATTTTCTTTCATGAACCCATGGCATTGCTACAATCCATCATTCATAATAATTTTTATAAGTGGTATAATATCATATTAATGTTTTGCTTTCTTGTATTTTGTCTTCTAAGATTGCATGATCCTAGATCAACCATTATTGTTGAATCAATACATGTTGACAAAGAGAGTTTTATTATGGAGAAAAGTTCTCTTCATTATTTAGGGAAGACATATTTTCTCGAATTCCTTGAGCTAGTGATATTAAAATTGTATTCATTTTGAATCTCTCCCCTCTCTTCCATCTCCTTTCTTTCTCATTTCTAAGTTTACTTAGATTATCATCTCAAAATCTTGTATTTTAATCATTATATATTATTTTTCAATTTCATAAACCCATTATTAAAACTCTTAAATTCTCTGCTTCCCACATTTTCTCTCCATGATCCTAGGAAACTTAATGTATGTTTGTAGGTTTGAGTTGTTAAATTTCCATTTTGTAAGAATTTTCATCATTCCCTCATTTGATATGCACTTAGAATTAGAAACAACTAACATTATCCAACCCTAATTAATATTTCTATTAGGGAACTTATGGAGGTTGAAAGTCTAATTATAGGATTAAAAAGATACAAAATGTTTATTCCATTATTTTTAATCAATATATAGGTTAGTAAACCATATGCTAAGGAGTAAAGAAAGATTATATGTAATGATCTCTAACTCTATGGTAGTTCAAAAATACTTGCTCATTATATTACTTAGGAATAAAGTAGTTATGTAAAAATAATGAAAAGAATAAAGTAGTTATATAAATAATAAAGAAAGATGATTTACAAATCATATACACTATACATATGCAAAGTATAAATTCTTTTGAGTCTTCATGCTTCTTATCAAACATTTATTAGAGGCTTAGATGCAATTGAGAGCACAATTGATGGAATCCACCTCTTTAATGATAACACCATCATAGGTGCTCTCAAACCACCATCAAATTTGTATCTTGTTTTATATCAATTACCACATGGTTCTTTCACCCTTTTCATTAATTAGGCATGTACTTGCTTTGGTTTTAGAATACTTTTATATTTGTATGGAGGGATTTGAGAAAACTTTAGAGAAAATCATACATCATGATCTTTCTTCCTTCATGGGAATACATCGTGCATTTCTACTTGATTTTATTTCTTTCCAAGGGAAGAATATTGTTCAAAATTCTTGGACAATCATCACCCACCACCATTGTAGGAGATTATACTTTATAGGAGGTATACATAATCTCTCTTTCTATCCTTTAAGGGAACATTGATTGCAAATTAGTGATAGAACTATTACTTGTGGGTTGTGTTGAGTTCTTCCTTCTATCACTTGTACATGTTTATTTACGTCTTTTCTCTCTTTTGGATGAGATTTTTTCCTATGATTTTCCTTCTTTACTTTGTTTATCAGACCTTTTAATACATGAATATCTAACACGACCTTATAAGAAAGATCCATCCTTACGTCTATGCATATTTTATCACTCTCCCTAAGTTACAACTATGGGAGTGTTAGTGCAAAAAGGTATTTTACCAAAATATTTTTGTCTTAAGTCCTATTCACACTTGCATACTTTAAAGGTTTACTTCATTTACTTTTTATATCTCATATCATGAGGTTACAACACTTGTCATGAACTTAGTTTATCTCATTTGTAAATTAATAATATACTACACCATTGTATATGCATCTAATCTATTTTATGGATTCAAAATATTTCTATTGCTTCTATCTTGTGTAAAATAATTCGTATGTTGAAGGTGATCCTTGGATCATATGCATTTCTCATTAACTCTTACATGGCATCATAGTTTTAGAAATTTTATAAAAATTAGGATTATCATATTTGAAAATCCTAAACAAAAATTAGGATTATATCATATTTGAAAATCCTAAACAAAGTAAAGTTAAATGTGAATGAATATAATATTTTCCAATAATAAAGTGTTAATTTGGAAAATTAAATGCAAAGGAAATATATGTACTTATCTATATGATAACTATAATGATGAAGACTCATTATCTAATGTTGATCTCATTCACTTAAATACACACAAAAATAGATACCTTCACTACTCTATTGCTTAGATTATGTGTACAACTAGAATTCTATTTAGTTTTGATATTTTACATCTATAGATTGATTATTCATTGTGCAAATTTGATCCCTAATACATGGTATATATCTAGTATAATGTGTAGTTTTACTAATTTGTACATATTTTTCTATTTTTTGACTAATAAAGATTGACAATATTTGAAAATATCAAGGAGAAAATGTCAAACCATAAGGGCCAAGTTCTCTTAGGTTGACTGCTTTGATTAGGGTATTTTTTATGGTCATGAAAATGAATGGAGACATTATTTTTTAATCATGTAAATGTCCTAGAGAATAGATGCAAAATTAAGTTCTTCTCAATGCTCCAAAGCAAAAGTGCTCTTCAAATTATTCTTTTTATAATGTATAGGATTTTCAAATAAAATTCACATTGATTGATAAATGAATATTGAATGCCTTTAAATAGTAGTACATAACTATTAATTACACAAATGTACACTAAATCAACTCTTAACTGCTAGAGGAATCCACGAGAACCAATATATATTTTATTTTTAATTTTTGAACTAATAAATATTTATTTTTTGAACTAATATCAATGTGGGGAATGAGTGTCTAGAAATGTGGGCAATAATAGGTATATTAAATGTTAAGCATATACGAAAGTGTTATATAGATAATTTTTTTTTTCAAATATATCAAAATGAATGTAAATAGAGAGAAATGAAAGATAAGAAAATGAATCCAATTCAATGTAAGTTTCTCATTATGAAATTGCATTTTATCATTTCTTTAAAATAGATCTAAAATTAAATGAGAATGATATGAATATACAAATTTACAATTACAATTATAAATGAATAAAACAAAGTAAAATATACATTTTTTCATTTTTATCGTCTAATTATTTTTCTTCTTGACAAAATAACACCTTTGTTTAAAATTTATTTTTAAAGCATAACAAAACTATTTCCGTGTAGAGACTTGTCACATTTGCTACAAACAATTAAATTTCTATTTAAATGCATGATATAACAAAGAAAAATTTAGAAAGGCAAAATGCTTTTTGTCTTAGGTTATTTGCCATTTTGAGAAGAAATTCAACCTGCCTTAGTAATGTCGTACTCTCATCTTGTTGCAGTTGATCTTCTAAAAGAGCGTGAGCATTTAGCCCAGCCAACTTTCCACGAACAGGAAACAGAAGATAGTTTTAATTGCAGAAGAAAAACGTTTGGAAGAAATTTCGCTGTTCAACAAACAAGTGTTACATTGCCATAGACACTCTACGATCTAAAATATATTGCCAACTGGATTTCTACCAACAATATTTAACTGCCCTGGCAGAAAAGAGTGTAACTGTCCTGAACTTGCACAATAAACACAGATGTTGCAGAAGATACTTGACATTACTGAACTTCTTATCGAACAAAGGATATGCTGAAAAATGACAGATACGCTACCAGAAAACTGAGACAAATAGCCAAATAAGGATGCCACATGTAATCACACTAACTCAAAAGATGATCAGAACAAACAACTCAAATCAAAAGTTGATTAGACACAATCAGTTGGCATAATGTCGACATAAAACAACACTTTCATCAATCACAAAATATGTTTTATAGAATTTACATGGATAAACCCTTGCGGGAAAAATCTCCTCTAAGAAGAGAGGACAAGCTTGTATTAACAACAATAGAAGTGCTTACAATACAATCATTTCCATTCTCCTCTTTGCCTCAACCTTAGCAACATCTATGTACATGTGAACAACCTCCTTATGCCTGCCATTCGTCCAACTGTTCCACTTTCTATTACACCTAAAATCTACACCCAAAGGTTAAATTTATAGAATGACAAGAGCTCCAAAAACTCCAATAAAGGTTTCCAAAGAGGACTCTTCATTACTCATGACCACAACCCTTGGAATGCCTCCACAAAACTCGAAAAGGCATCGGTTTAGCGTCCAATACCTTCCCTCCAACATGGACACCTATACTTGCAAGATAAATATTACATTAAATGTAATAAATGATTGGAAACTAAGAGGCACCCGTTGCCTCTTCCATACTCCCACTTGGAGAAGCCCATAGGTCACTTTTTTTCCACTCGTCTTAAAATATTTTGTTTTAGACATCCATAAGTGGGGTAAACAATTTTAAATATTTGTGTTCACAACTTGCTTTTACCTTTGCTAGTGTAACCCATCACCCCTTATGAATGCATTACAAACAATGGTGAGAATTAAATATTACAAATTATTTTTCCAATATATCCTAAGTGCCTTAAGACATTTTCCAAGGATGTTGGAATCATGTCATAGGAATCACAAACAAGGAAAAACCATCCCTTAGCCATCCATGTACCATTTGAATCTTCACCATGCTCTCATTCTCCAATAAGACACCTACAAAAGAAACCATAACAACCACCATCAAGCAAGAAACTCCTCACATCTCCAACATGCCACATATGAAAGAAAAAGGAACATGCCAAGGTGAACTGTGCCAACTGTTATTGAAACCTACACCAATCTCTACATGAATATAAGCATCAGATTCAAATGATAACAAAAGCCTCGAGTAACTGCCTTACTCGTACCACTTGGAATAGCAACCACAACAAATTGCAATTCATCCAAGCTAACCATTTCTTAAACCAAGGTAGACCAACATAGATAAAACTTCACGATGCCAACATATTAATTGTAAACCCGCAATCAAGTCTTTGTATATCTAACACCCTATCTCAAAGAAACATACCAATGCACAAATGACCACAAACAAGACCAACTAACACAGTCTGCATCATCATTGAAACAATCTCATAGATATAGACACTCCACATTCGAGTCATCCCACCACAATCAATAGGTTGCACACACCTAGAAACTGTATAACTTGTAGATCCAAACCCAATAAAACATGCACTCATTATCACATTAGTAATCAACAAACCAAGATATCACAGAGGATAAATAGAAACATATCTAGAAACTACCATTGCACGAGTAATGTCAAATTTGAAAAAGAGAAAGCATATGAAGTCTATCTATATTGCTTCACATAGTAAATGTGGCTAACTCCTCTATCACATAGTATCAAGGAAACACACATGATCTGCAAATCCGACAAAAAAAAAAGTGCAATACCTCTCTCACCATCAATCTCCATAGATCTCCCATGTTCTCCACACTCAACCATGTGTATACAAACATCCAGGAAGAAAAAAAAGACTAAAGAGAGAACCTACAAATCAAACCATATCCTTGCCCCACACTAACATGTACCAAGTTGTGTAATGTAAGATCTTCACCATTTCCATACTGAAAGGATATCAACATCTAACATTCAATCAAATGAAACATGACAACAATATATGTAAACCTCTCATATCAAAGGTAGATCAAACAAACCATCCATCCCCACAACAAAGAGAATTATGCCCAAAGCAACAAACCATACCTTGTACATCTCCAAATGAATCCTCAAAATTATATCCATAGTTTAAGACCAACAATAAAGAGAACAACAAAAATCCATAAAACCATGCATCTTCTTCTCAACAAGTCCTCAGAACTTCTATATCCAAGACTTACGTGAGAAAATAAGATACACAATAAAGAATGCATCTAATAACCAAGTGGGCAACACCTCTTAGATCATTCACTTGGTAAGTAGACCAAGAGTGGGAAACAAGATTATCATGTGCTCACAACACCAAACAATAAATCTTATAATAAATGACAATCTTCTCTCTAGGTCCATAATGGATTCACATCCATAGCCAGGTGTAGGCTCCTGAGTCTTTATGTTGAAATCCTCATTAAAGAGTCACCATCCCAACACACGATCACAAACACATGAGATCTCATAGCCGCACCCAAGTCTCTCTAGTCTCCATGAGCATAAACCAATTAATCCATGCTAACTTCGAATGCGATCTTGCAAAATCATGAACCTCTTGTGAATGATTAATACTCAAAACCAAAGAGAAACAACAATACCTCACCAGAGATTCAAGAGTCCTCCATGGCACCAAGATGTTACCATAACCATCCATCATCAAATGATGAATCTACATTACTACCAAAAATCTCACTAAATTGTGTAACCAAGCTCTCCAGGCATCATGATGACCATCTCCTAACTGAAGATCTTCCATGGCCCCAACACAATCAAATAACTCAACCAAGAGCTCCCAAAAGGAAGAGTCAAGTCACAATCTCCAAACCAAGAAGGTATAAATGCACATCCTTTGTCAGTGAAACCAAAGATGTCAAACTATCACTGCAATTTAAATGTAGAATCCAATAGCTCCACATGACACAAACACCCATTTCAAAAGACCATCCATATTCTAATCAAATATTGTCCATGGCTCACAATACACTGTAACCACAACAACTTAGAACCAAAATATTGACACAAAGAAGATAGAACACATTATGTGTCTGCATAAAGATCCCATTGAAAATGATACTGAGTTATGCATGGTATCATGAATAAGATCATTACCAAAACTCCACTTAAAGTGAATATAGCTTATCATGAACTATAATCTACTACTAAGATTGAAATGATCAACCATATCAAGTACTCCAAATAATCATTTTCTCATTGCAATCAAAATGACAATGTAATAATGGTGACCAACAAGAAGGGCCTACCAAACTGAAAGATTGTCAGACAATCTACAAGATCAACGCATGCAACATCTCAAAGAAGAAATACATAATCAGTGCTCCAATCTCAAGTAACTAAAAGATGCAACCTCATATCAATATCACACTTAACATGTGGATTTTCAAGACTTAAACACTAGAATCAATGCTAGACCTAATTTACCAAACAAATCCACATAAGAGTAATCATAGATCAATAAGAACCTTCTAAGCAACCATGCAAACCTATAACCATCTCCATCCAAAATAACTTGAATCCAATCATACCACAAATTCTAGTTAACATGTAAAACCTGCAAAACCATCTCTGCAAATTTGAAATCCTTTTAAACATCTAAACATTCTCATTATACATGTCATTGAAACAATGGGAATACCATGGATCTACAAAACCCAATAGCTGAAAACAAGAGATAAGTGCAATCTAAGAAAGGAAAGGAAAGTTGACCAGGGGCTTAAACCATATGAAGCATATCAGTTCCACAACTCTCAAAGAGGCCAGTGGCTTATCTTCCTGTGTTTTCATGTAACCATGGGCTAAAACTATGAACTCAACATAAGCACTACATTTTGTAGTCCAAACAACCAATGTATCTCCATGTGACTAGGATGTCCATACTCGTACCCAACATGAACACATTCTCATTGCACATTACTACAAGGTAAAGGAACAAAACCACCGTATAAGAGGATACATACATATTATCAAACTCTATGAAGATCCATAAGCATGAGAACCTCCATGAAGATCCATAAGCATGAGCTTCAAATTGCCAACATAGATCACATTGATAATATCCATGGTTTCCAATCTTACAAACCTGTAAAATAGAGTGAACTCACAAAACATTCATTGCAGCCCCAAAATCCTTCCAACAACCTTTAATTCCTTTTAAGTTATTCTACAAGCTTGCCAAGCTAAGAAACAAAAAGTAGAGGAATACCCTAAACCTACAACCTTTAACTTTGATACCAAATATTCCAAAATAAACAGGTTCAATACCAAAGATTGTGAAGATAAATCTCTATCCAATAAACTAATCAAATGATGAGATTCAAGACTTGGATATCAACAACATGAAAATATGAAACTCAATATGCAAATCGAAAAATTAAGTTGCCTTAATTGTGGAAAACCCATGATTAGATCCTCTTCTTTATGATGCCAAAAGCCAGCCCGTTAACCATGCTTAATAAACCTATCTTATATGAACTTATAACAATAATAAATAATGATTAACATCAGAATAAGATAGAAATAATAAAGCATAAATCAACAACATAACATCCACACAACACTTGATTTATGTGGAGAAACCCTTGCGGGAAAAAACTCGACCAAGAAGAGAGGACAAGCTTGTATTAACAACAATAAAAGTGCTTACAATACAATCATTTCCATTCTCCTATGTACATGTGAAAAACCTCCTTATGCCTCCCATCTGTCCTTCTTCCTACAAAGAAAACTACATTCAATTGTTCCACATTCTATTACACTTAAAAGCTACACTCAAAGGTTAAATTTATAGAATGGCAAGAGCTCCAAAAACACCAATAAAGGTTCCCAAAGAAGACTCTTCATTAATCATGACCACAACCCTTGGAATTCCTCCACGGAACTCGAAAAGACATTGACTTAGCTTCCAATACCTTCCCTCCAACATAGACACCTATACTTGCAAGATAAACATTACATTAAATGTAATAAATGACTGAAAACCAAGAGACACCTGTTGCCTCTTCCATACTCCCCCTTGGAGAAGTCCATAGGTCACTCTTTTTCCACTTCTTAATTCATTAAATCTCTTATTATAGACATTTATAAGTGAGAAAAACAATATTAAATATTTGTGTTCACTACCCACTTTTACTGCTGCTAGTGTAACCCATCGCTCCTTATGAATGTATTATGAACAACGTTGAGAATTAAATATTAAAAATTATTGCCGCAATACATCTCAAGTGGCTTAGGACACTTTCCAAGGATGTTGGAGCCATGCCTTAGGATTTACAAGGTCTATGGCCCTTTAACCCTAACACTTGTATGACTGGCCCATTAAGTAGATATTTGAAGGGTTCATAGTGAGTATATAATGTAAATGATGTAGATAATAGATAGTGTTTGAACTTTAGTAGGGCATACACCATTAGTATGGCTTCCCTTTCAATAATAGTGTATTTATTTTTGGCCTAACATAGTTTACAATTGGTTAAATCAATTGTGTGTTCCTTATGTCTCAGGGTTATGCTAGATTGCACCCATACCTATTTAGAAGGAATCAAAATGAATATGAAAAGGGGTTGACCAATCTGAAAATGAGTATGGGTGCTTTGAAAATCTTTTATTTGAGTAGGTCAAAAGACTGTTGGCATCATTCTGTCCAATTGATGGTTTTATTAGTCTTCTTTAATAGCTTTTATAGTGGTGCCATAATTGTTTCTTATCCCTTGATAAATTAATAGTGATAGCCAATATAGCTATGGAAGATTTTTATTTTTGGTGGAGGTAAGGTCATGATTAGTGTGGATTTCATGGGGTCGATCATTAAACCCTCTTTACAAATGATATATCCTAATAATGTCGCAAAATACACTACAAAGATATAGTTTTTAATATTTAATGAAATTTGTAAACTTATACATCATTCCAACATAGTCCAAAGTGTTTGAATATGATTCCAAATTAAGTTGTAGATGGTTCAATCATCCAGATAAACTTCTAAGAAATCATGAACGAATTCCTTGAATGCATTGACAATGATGTGACTAAATATCGTTAGAGCATTCTTCAGGCTAAAGGGCATGTCTATAAACACAAATGAGCCCTATTCTAAGCAAAAGTGGTCTTTGGAAAATGTGAAGTGTTATCCAATCTACATTTATCTCATAGAGTTCAAGGTTTTAATTAGCTTCATATTTGGAAGTAGTCGAAGATTTATACTTTATCTAGAACTTATCTATAGAAAATGATGAAAACATCTAGAAGTTGTTTCTAAATCATCTTTGGTGATATGATTTTTCACTACTCAATTATCTTCATACTAGAACTTGGTGACGCTCTATAATAGTCTTAGCTAGTTTTTATCAACTTAGACAAGGTGTGATGAAAAGAGATTGATCCCCTCACTATTCAAATTGATCATCCTTTATGATATGGTAGTAGAACATAATCATCAATTAGAAAGAAACTATTAAACAATTTCGAATGGTGTAAGGTTACCAAATCATATTTATTTCTAAATATAAGATGACAAAAAATACATAAATATGCAAATCATATATTCATATTTATGTAACCATATTGTCATAAAATTGCACCTCCTGCAATTTTAACCACATTTGAGGTCCTCACCTTGGTGACGACATCCTCCTTCCTAGTCGAGACCCCTTTTTGCATTTTCACCCCTTGACCTCTTCCAGTTTGAGCCTTGAGATAGCCTCAGGACCCTATTCGGGTCCTAAGATAGGGCAGGATAGGGGCGTGGCACCCTTGTCCCCCTAGGACAGGGGCGTGGTGCCCCTATCCCACCCTCTTAAGGTGGCCCCAAGATAGGTCCCCCCGACCCTATCTGCACTTCGAGATCCCAAATCTCCTTGATGTCGGCCTTTGGTGAGATGAATTAATCTTCTAAGGCAAGTATAAAAGGGAGTTGGTTTTCTCATTTGTGGGAAGGCAAAATTCAAACGAAGTGGATCATAAGCAAGCATAGGCGAATATATACATCATCAAGAATTCAAGCATTCAAGTCTTCTTCATTCATCCATTGGAGTAATATTACAACATTCATTTGCAAGCATGTATGTGTGTTAGGATTTTGTCATGTTACATGCAATTTCATGCAACACTTGTGGTTACATTCAGGAAGAAAAGAAATCATCATTAACAATTTGCAGATCTACAAGGTATACATTTCCATTGTTTAGCATTTGCAATTACTTTCTTTCAAGGTTGATTCCTCAACTGGGGTTTGACAGAGGAAAACCCCTATTCACAACCCCTTTTTCTCTCTTTTTTGTGTGTAGGTTGCAGGTGCGCAGTTGTAATTGCAGGTTTGAGCTTCATTTGCATTGATGGAAGAACCCTTTTCATTTCGCGGATTTTGTGGAGGACCATGTACACTGTCGCCACGGTCCTGACGACTTTTCTCCAAATTTGCAGGGCAAATCCGTATCAGTCTAATTAGCCCAGATCCAAAGTTATAGCGCGATCCCAAACTGGTAGCTCCTCATTTCACTGATTTTCTCTCTTTTCCACATAGTCAACAAGTCAACTTTCCTATTTACAAAAGAGGGTAAAGCACACTTCAACCCTTTCAATCCACTATGAATTCACATCCTTGTTTCTCTTGGATTTGGATCTAGTGGATTCAAGCCTCTCTTTTGAATGTAAGGTTCTCCCAAGTGAAAACCATCCTAGTGACTTCCTTTCTGTCTCCTAGGTGGGAAGTCACTAGGGTTCAATTTTCCACTTTATAGTAACAAATATTATTTAATACTAATTACACTGAGAGCTTTATAGTAACAAATATTATTTAATACTAATTACACTGAGAGGTGGTAGTAATGGAATCTCATATCATGATTATATACACAAAAACTCTTTAACTTAGATTTGACAATTGTAAAAGATATTGAAATCCCTAACTAATTACTACCACATTTTCTATATTTTTTACTTTACACTTACTTGAATCCATTAATGAAAGATGATTTTTCGCTTAAATTTTTTTATAATATACATAAAATTTAAACCTACTAGAAATGCAATCATCATACTCTCCCACAACATTTTTTCTTATCTAAATATAAAAAAAATATCAATATAAATATTTTGATATCTTTTATATAAAATGATATTTTATTTTGTCCATCTTAAGAAAATTAAATTTATTTATGCTACTAAGCACAAAGACAAAACTCATTCCCCTAATCAAGTGGGTTTTTAGTTCCAGGTTACTTCTATTATGGATAACTAGGAGATTTAACAACTATTCTCAAGTGACAATAGATAGTATAGGCAAGGGACTATAGACAAGTAGACACTTACAGTAAAACCACTTAACACTTTGAATAATTCATCTACATTAAGGAGATTCATTAGAAGCATACGAATAATCCAATCCCTCACCTTAGTCTTCAAGATAATGTCACTAAGAAAAAATTAATACATTTTGTAATAAATGTAATGAGCCAAAAATAGTACAAGGAAACACACAATATGGCTTTTATATTATAAATCTATTTAATATCTTTTATAAAAATTACTAAACAACATTCATTAATAATTTATATTTGATATTTTAATTTATGCAATTAAAATCGAAAATAACTTCTTTTTTAATCATTTAGATTTTGTTACCTATCAAATTTAATATCATTTTTAAGATCTAACTCAAAATTTTAAAGATTTAAGTAAATATAAATTTGTAAATATATTTTCAAATAAAAAATAATTTTTTTTTTAATCATTTAAATTTTGCTACCTATCAACTTTAATATCAATTTTAAGATCTAACTCAAAATTTTAAAGATTTAAGTAAATATAAATTTATAAATATATTTTCAAATTTTATATAATTCTTACAACATAATGTTTTGTTGATATCTATATTTTTTAAAGTTCTACTCAAAACCTTATATTTCCAAAAAGTTTAATTTCTCTTTTTATCTATTTAAAAAATAATTTATTTTTTAGAATTGACCCAAATTCTAAAAATATATTGAAGATCTAAAAGGAAATAGTTTGTGCTTAGGGTTAACTGAGAAAACAAAAAAAGATGATTCGTACTTAAGTTTTTTGAGTTTTTTTTCATAATTGGATAGGTGTTTATTTCCTTTTTTGGGCATTTCATGACATTTTCTCTACTACAAGCAATGGGGTAGGGTGTGCAAGTGCTACTAGAACCCTCATAGTTTAGTAGGTCTCGCTAGTCTATGTGGCTTTGTCATTAGACACTACCATTGCTTCAAATTGTGCTCAACATTACTCTATTGCATCTCTAAAGGGTTTCTAATTTGTTATGTGACTTAAAGCTAAAGCACAATTATCTAGTGGGGATCAAGACAAAGGAGTGTTGTTAGCTAGATGTGAAACTAACAATAGAAAAAATATTAAAGATAGCATTCCTAAGAAGGTGGATTCTAAGATAATCAATTTCTAGACCGTGAGTTATCTATTGAAGATCTTGAATATGTTGTTTTTTCAATGGACCCTAATAAAGTCTTAGTTATAATGGGCTCTCAATTGAGTTTTATCAATATATGTGGCCACATATTAAAGGGGATTTATATCTTGTATACTTGGAGGCTTTTCAAAAAGGATAAAAAATAAAAATAAAAAACAATGTGCTACTAAAATTCTCCCAAAAGGGAAGAATGAAGACACTATCTCAAGATGACTTCTTATTACTTTTCTTAACACCTCCTATAAAAATTATATCTAAAACCTTAGCTAAAAGGATAGAACTAGTGACAAAAGGCATAGTAAGACAAAAGAAAATATGGTCCCTTGGTTGAATATTTTTCCTTTATAACCTCATGCTGGATTAAGAAACTAGTGAATGAGCCCAACAATTAGGTCAAAATGTTTTGCTTGTTAGGATAGATTTTGATAAAGTCTACAATAGAATGTGTTGGAGCTTTATCCTTAAGATGTTGCAATGGTCTAGGGTTTTGGTCCCAAAATTTTTAAGCATGTTCAGATGTTATTTAGAGGTTCCATTTCTCAAATGGTAATTAATAATTCATTATCTAAATCATTCCCTCTTTAGAACTCAACTAGACAAGGTTGTCCTTGATCTCCATTCCTATATGTTCTTGTTGTTGATGCACTTGGTTATTTGCTACAAAAATTCAATCAAATAAAGCTGATAAAAGGAATTTCTATCACCAATAATATATTTATTCTTAATTCTCATTTTGTTGATGATAACTTGCTATTTCCACAAATTTTTGAAAAGAAATTCTTTAATGTGCTAGAGTTTATAAACTTATATTGCTCTATTTTGGGTTCAAAGATAGCTCGACATAAAATAATTATTTTTTATTCAACCTGATCAAATGCAACTTTATATTCCTAAAAAAATGGAAACTTATCTAGCATGGACAAATCACATATTATCTAGGTATACCCTTTGGGTTAGGTATTCCTCTTTCTAAAATGTGGAATCGGATAACTACTAAGTTATTAAACAAATTTTGCAATTGAAAAATAAGTTTTTGCCATTATTCGAAAAAATCCATGTTGTTAATCACTTTACTTGTTTCCTATGTGTATTATTCCTCTTGTTGGATGCCTTCCAAGAAGAGATATATAGACTTAAATAAAATCATTTCCTAATTAAAGTGGTTTAATTAGGATAAAAATGTTGGTTTTAAATTTGCTTCATGGTTGTACTATATTCAATTCAACCCAAATATGAAGGAGGTTTGGGTTTTCAAAACCGCAAGACATAAGGGATTTGCCTTTTGACTAAATGAATATTCAACTTTTTTACTAGAGAGGAACCTTGGAAATGTTTGGTCTGAAAACACATTAACCTTGTTATTGTTAAAATGAAATGGTATGATGTTATATGGGTTGACAAAATCCTTCTTTCTCCCTTTTTCTATACGAGAGTTTCATTTTCTTTACAATCATTCTAGAAGGCATGACAAATAGTTTGCAAATTTTAAAATTGAAAAAATCTTTCCTTACAATATTAGATAATCTTCACTTCAACATCTATTTGGTGGAACAAGTTAATTCAACATCAAAACATGCAAGTTTTTTTATTTGTGTGACTAAACATAGCCTTATAAACTATTATCATTACTACGTGAGGGGTACATGCATCAGTTGGTCTTTTCAAAATTAAATTTCCCCTCATTTCCTTTGTGGTCTTTACCACTAGTGGCTTATTTGTAGTACAAGGCATAACTCAAATTGTCAAGGTTTCTAGTTTGGGATGGAATCCTAACCCAAATATTGCTCCTTTTGCTTCCTACTTTGTAGTTAAAATTTCAGTTGTTTTCCTTTCGACGACATCTCATGCCAATGCTGAAGTTATATCTTAATCAAGGAGGAGCATACCATTTTATCTCAATATTCTCTTGTCTTCTTTAGGAGTGATATATGTGAAATCAATATTCACTTGCTTTAAAGTTGAGGCAAAGACTAGAATTAAAATAAAAATGCAAACATAAATGACAAGAAGGAATTAAACAATTTATAAATTTTTACATTTGAAAGAGTTTTTTAAGTTATACTTCTTAATATATCTTTGTGGAAATATTCTTAATAATCTAAATATGTCTTTAAATTTTATATATTTTGTGTTTTCTAATTCCTAGCGGATGCCAAGCTTAGATAAGTATCAAATTTGTTTAATTATTCTAAATTATTTGCATGATCAAAAATATTATTACATAATAAAAGGGTGAAAATGATGGATTTTTTTTTCTTGCTTTACTTTAGATCAATGGAATCTGTCATTTTCTATAGAGATATGAAATCCACAAGCATCCTACAAGATCAAAATTTGCAAATAAAAGTGGAGGATTTTGATGTAGCGAAGGTAATGTCTTTAGAGTTGACACATTTTAACAGTTCACTTGAGCATACTCATTTACGTGGTCCTAACCTATCATCAAAAGTATTAGATAACAAATAAACTAAATGAGAACTAATATCCAAGAAAAGAAAAATTATACTAAAAGGGATTAATTGAATGCTATAAATAATGTAGAAATACTATGTCTTCAAATGTTGGTTTCTACCCAACACTTTATACATTACAACTCATATTTCTAGCATGATTTTTCTCAAAAAATAATGCATTTTTTATTAAGGAAAAAACAAGTTTTTAAGGGGGCCCGAAACCCTGAGTATAATGAGTTGCAAACAGAAAACACACAACCAAGGAACAACTAAAAAATAGCATAAAACACCGAAAACTAGACCCTTAAACTATTAGGCCAACAAAGGGAAACAAAAAGCCTAATAGAGATTCTTCAGGGCACCAACAACCTCATCTTGCATTTGATCAAGATTTCGAGACAAGTTTGTTAGATCTTGCAATCCAATCTTTGCTTACTCGCTAGTCTTCTTGAAATGTTCGCAGGTGCACACAGAAGGACCACCACTATCACCCCTTGTTAGCATACCCTTCTTTGCCAAATCTTGATCAATAACAATACATTGCTCCTAGTCTTCATTTCTTGCATATTCTACCAATGGTTCACAAGGGTTTTTGATCCCTTTTGCATTGGTATGAATAGTGGAATAACTCATGTTAACCAAGTTAGATAGGTTATTATCAATACAATTCATTTTGGCTTCAAGAGCCCCCAACCTATCTTCATAGTCAGTTGTTAGTAGATTAATGTTTTTGGTTATGTTTCGTAGGATATAGAGCATTCATTTTTTTCCTCATTAAAAATTACATTATCCACACAAGCCCTAGAGACTACATATCCATCTCCTTGCTCCAAAGCAACCATCTTACTTTTAATGGACCGAATATTGGCATTAATTTGACTAATCTCTGTAAACAACTATTTGGAAATCCTAAACTAGTCTACAAAAACATCCCTAGCAATGCCTAGAAGATCAAGAGGGTTCTCAGGATCATTTTTGAGGAAGGGTGAACTCTTAAGCAAATCCTTTGGAAAGGGAGGATGATTAACTCTGTCCTCATCTGCATGGTTAGATAAAGGATGAGAAGGGGTTTCTCCCAAGGAGCCTTCCCTACCACCCATTATGTTCGCCCCTTCATTCATGAAATTTGCCCCTTCATCAAAAAATAAAATGTTGAAATGAAGGAATTTTAATATAAGTTTGGATATAGAAACTATAAGAAATTAGGAAAGTAAATGTTGCATTAAGATTTTGAGAGAAAAATTAAAGTCTTGAAAATGATAAGAAAAATTCCTAGCTAAATCCATAGAGGAAAAATCAAATGAAACATGTAGTACTAAGAAAATTGAATTTGAATGAGGTGATTGTTATTATTTATAAATCATAACATGTTTGTTTGGACACTTTTTTGACATAAGGATTGTTGGTTGAAAATTTTGCAAACTACGAGAGTTTACAAAATTTTGGTTTCAACCATAGCGAATGAGATTAAATCTCTCCTAATTTCTAATGGAAGGCCCCCCCTTCAATTCTCTACTCTACTTTTAAAAATAAGATACAAGTTTCAACTTCTAAAGTTAACTTGGGTGGTACATCCTCCTATCCTCTTTTTCAGAATAGATGTTATTCTCTCCTCTTTTTTCAAGAAATAATTTACAATATAGAGCAACAATTATTCTTACAATTTCGCTGTTACAAATTAACTTAAAATGCAAGAATGATTAAAATATGGATAAGTAAAGAAGCAAAGTTTATATAAATGCCCAAAGTCCTTCGTTGCTTCTTTAGGATGGGAAAGAGTGCTTACGCTCAAATTTTTAAAACTCACTGCTGTCCTATCAAACTTTTTACAAATGCTTTTGTAACCCAATGTGTTAACTAAGAGAATCAAAGAAAAGCACAAAGTATTTAATTTGATTCCTTATTATAACTTTCGATAATATTTTTTTGAAAGAATAATATGAAGCTCAAAGTCTTCAAATTAAGATTTTCTTTTCCAAGATGGCACAAAAAAGAAAAAAGTCTTTGTGGTGCTATCTTACTATATTTCATCTAACCTTTATCTTGAAAATACCAATATGAAGCTCAAATTCCTCAAAATGATATCACACTCACCAATTCCTAATTCAATTAACAAAAGCTGAAATATGACACAAAGTTCACAAACCAACAATTGCCTCTACTCCTTTACAATATTCCCTCAACAACATCTTTACTTGAGCAAAATAAGAATTTGTAACAAGAATGACATAAGATCACTTCACCATAAATCACAAATGAATCCAACACTAAGTCTGGATGCCAAAGCTTTCTTCTTATTCGATCAAGTTTGTAAAATAACAATAGGAACACAAAGTTTCACTTTTTGCTCTTCACTTCGACAGAGTTTTGGTATATAAATTAAATATTCTAGATCCAAATTACAATAAGCAACCTCACATATATAAGAGAGGTGCGTTGAGAAAATCTAGGAAAAACTATGGCTAAATCAAAGAAGAGTCCTATTTGTCTTTAGACTCGTGCATTGCCTAATTGCAAAAACTAAATACAAAATAACACTTGAGGTGTCAAAGTATTATTCAAAAATGGTGTAGTCAAAGCTAGGAGGGTCCTCAAAGAGAAAAATATGGACTCTGTAGCAAATAAAATACAACACAAACAAATCAATGCGATGGAGGCAATGCAAAATCAGTTCTTCATTATATTTGCTGGTAAAATTCGAGCTCACGAATTTGTCTCATAGACCTAACTACACAATATCTGGCTTCAAGAAAGAATGCGAGCCAACTTCGAATCTCTAAGTCTTATGATTATTCTTCTATCTTTGATCTATTCCATCTTGATTAATTCTAGAAGCACAATTACAATGATTTATATGAAATACAAGCTGTAAGATGATCTGCATCAGTCCAAGAAGGAACAAACACCGAAGAATGAAAAATGAAACGTGTAGAACACAAGGCCGACCTCCACCAAGGAATCCCTCTAGAAAAAACATATAATGAAGCACAAAACCAAAAGGAAGGTTGGCCATGAACCAAGGAACTTTGAAAACAACAAAATCAAGATCCGTAAGATACGAGAAAGATCCGTTAAAAAAACACCAATAGAAAATAGGTCCAAGCGGTTCCAGTACACAAGAAAGAGAATTGTCCCATATTCCAGAAGCAATAAATTTATAGAAAAAGACCCAAGCGTCCCGCAGACCAAGGATAAGATTGGTGAACATGTCCATGAACCAAATCCAACTTCGCAACATCCGGTGAGAAAACAAAATGAAATGCTAAAAGAAATACTGAAACTGCAAAATAGGAAACAAATTGAAAGGAAAATGCTTTTGGTTGAGGCAAGATTGCCAAGAACTAGGGATGCTCTTGCAACAAACATCTGAAGTTGATTGAAAAGTGAGTCTCGCACTTTACCAGGGCTCAAGGAAAACCAAGATGGTTCACTGTGTTAGACAATTCAAATAACCAGAAGACAAATGAGAGGGGGGGGTGAATCAGTTGTCATAGATTACCATAACATTTAGCAATTAAAACTTTAATACCGGAACCCAAAACATTAATACCAGAATTCTTAAACCAAATACCGAAATATAAGTTAAACCAATTAAGCATAAACAATAATCACAGAAAAAATACCATCCGCATGACACCAAGATTTATACGTGGAGAACCCGGTAAAGGGAAAAACTATGTTGGGAAACCTACCCACAGTCAGATAATACTTTTGCAGTAAGTATGTGAATTACAATTGAGGGGCCTGCACTTGTAGGAAGGCCAACAACCTAGAGCACAATGCTCATCACAAAAGTAGTCTCACTGACTACATATAAATCTAGACTACAATCCAAAAGAAGTGTTTGAACTGCAAAGATAGCATCTCCTATGCCTGAGTACAGTTCTGGTTAAGCTCAATACCGGAAGCCTAAATCCTCTTATATAAACCCAATTTGATCTCCAATGATCGACCAAATCCTCTGCCTGAATGATATTACATTATTCACACATTACATATCCATATCCATTCCCTAACCTTATACCCATCATGATCTACAATGAGATCTTACATCATATATATACAAACCCTCGACCATAAACAATTAGGTCGGCCACCAGACAATAAACCAAATACATAATTACAAAATATGTCGGCCTTAGAACAAAGAAATAATATCCAACACATAAGACATCCCAAAAACACATCAAGAGGTCCAATCCACACATTACATTAAGCCGGTCCATAACCTAGATCAACCGAGACCCAATATAGGTCCACACGCTAAAGCAATGATCTCCATCTACCAAGTCTCGAATATGATCACCAACAACAACCTAAATCTCCACCAGAAGCTGCACCAACACCACTTATACATATCATCAAATATCTTCATCAAAAGCTCTACCGGTGAAACCCTCGCTGAAACCACAAGCCAAGCTTCCAAGCAAGAAGGATAGCATTCGATCACCAGACCAAAACCAACTTAATTAATATGAACATGAGTATCATGAATAAGAAATTTCCATTACCAAACCATACCAGAGCCTACCATATTATGTCGGATCCAATCCAACCAAAAACCACTCAACCTACCAGGACCAAAAGGGTGTCGGTAAAGAATCCAAACAACTAGTGTTGACATCAATGAAAAAACATCAGTGCAACACATAATCAATTCCTCCAAATGGCCAACAATCTCCCCCTTTGGCATTGATGGCAACACTAGATGTGAAAAACATCTAAGTACCAAGAAATGCCAAACAAGTCTCCCCCAATGGAAGACAACCAACAATCTCCCATATACAGATGTAGTAATGAAGTTATGAAACAAATATCAAACTCCCCCTGTGAATGATATCTTTGTAAATCTCTAAATTACACATATATCTCTGCCCCTAATCTATAAAACTCCTTAAGTTTTTCTTTTTCACATCAATATCTCTCCCCCTTTGACATCAATGCCAGAAATCTGACAAAAATATCAAAGCAAAAATATAAACCATTGAATCACAAGGTTGACTACTCCCCTTGAGCAGTAGCATCCCCACATCAGTGCCGAAATGAAAAATATCTCTAATAATGCATACCAGATTGATGCCAAAAAGCATCAATCAGTTTGTAGACACCTAAAATTAATATTTAATTAATTTAAGCCTGTCAACATAATTAATTGATTAATTGTGTTGTCCTTATTGTTCTCAGTGTTAATTAAATATAATTTAATTAATCATGTCATTATTATCCAATAATTAATTTATCAAATAAATTAATTATTCCCCTATTCTTCTAAAGTCCCCTCCAATAATTATTTTCTCTAAACCCACTCAGTTATTAAACTAGTCATGTGATTCCTACAAATCACTTTTCCTAATCCCACTCAACCTAATTAATCCTTCTTGAATCTCTCATAATCATGCTTATCATTATTATCCTATTTTTAATTCCCACTCATATCACATCAACATTGAGTCTCTCAAAGAAATTCGAATTTCTTTGAATCCCTCAATGCATCCTTATTTTGGAATTTTTAATTCCTCATATTTGAAATTCAAATTTCTCCCCCTCTTTTTCCAAGGAATTTTAAATTCTTGTTTATTTTCCCAAGGCACCCTTGATCCATGCCTTCTATCTAAAATCAATCTCAACCCTTCATAATCAAATCAATCTTGGCCCTCCATTGGCCTTCTCCAATCTATAAATTGGAGCCTATTCTCCTCACAAATCATCCTCTTCTCATACATTGTCATGCTGCCCATTTCTCTTCTATCTTCTTCCTATCATACCCTCATAATGCTCAAATATTCTCTCATTTAATCCAATTCATCTCATTCATCCTCATCATCCAAATCCAATCCAAACATAATTTTGTTGAGCATTTGGAGAGCAATCCACATCCACATCAAGCAAGGAGTACATCAAGTGGAGCATCAAGGGCGCATCTTCACCATCCACTTTATCAAGCTCAATCCGAAGGAGAAGGTAAAATAGCAAGGTAAAAATGGTCTCTTGATGTTTTAGTGTTTTTATGCTTATTTCATTATGTTTTTGATCATTCAACCTTCTAATCCATTTCCCCCTCTTCACAGTTCTCTGCCGGAGGGGCAAAAACCCCTAACCTTTCTCTTAGGTACTCAAATGATTCCTTAGGCAAAGGTTTAGTGAAGATATCTGCAATCTTCTCTTTAGTGTTCACATAAACTAGTCTAAATTCATTTGCTTCAACCATTTCCTTCAAAAAGTTGTACTTGATAGATATGTGCTTTTTCTTATAATGAAATACCAGATTCTTTGATATATCAATAGAAGTAGAGTTATCATTGTAAATAACTACCGGTTCATTACAATCCACCTTTATATCCGTCAACCTTTGCTTCATCCATAGAACTTGTGTACAGTCAGTAGCAACAACAACATACTCGACTTCGGCAGTAGATAAATAAGTACATGATTATTTCTTGCTGATCCATGGAACAAGTTTCTTTCCAAGAAAGAAAGCTCCACCGGATGTGCTCTTCTAGTCATCAACATCTCAAACCCAATCAACATCTGTATATGCACATAATGTAAAGTCATCATTTTTAGGGTACCATAAACCATATTATGATGTACCTTGTAAGTATCTGAAAATCCTTTTCACCACACTCATGATTTTCTCTAGGATCACTCTGAAATCTTGATACAATACAAACAACATTAATTATGTTGGGCCTAGTCTGAGTCAAATAAAGAAGACCTCCAATCATAGTTTTGTATCTTGTAGGATTTACCGGTGCAAAAACACCTTTCCTTGTCAATTTATCACTTGTAATCATAGGAGTACTTACCGGTTTAGAATCTCTCATACCAATTTTTTTCAACAATTCCCTAGCATACTTAGTTTGACAGATGAAAATACCTTTATCAGTTTGAGTAATATGCAAACCTAAGAATTTTTTTATCTCCCCAATCATAGACATTTCAAATTCTTTCTCCATATTTTTAGAAGATTCCATGTATAACTTATCTTCACCTCTAAAAATAATGTCATCAACAAAGACCTCAATAATCAGTATATGATCAGTGATCTTATAATATAAATTACTGTCAGCATTACCCTTGGTAAAACCAAGCTTCAAAATATATTTATCCAACCTTGCATACCAAGCTCTAGGTGCTTGTTTCAATCCATATAAAGATTTCCTTAACCTTCAAACCATGTTTGTATCATCTGATAGTGAAAAGGCATTAGGTTGCTCAATATAAAATTCCTCATCAAGATTCCCATTAAAAAATGCACACTTAACATCCATATGATAAACCTTGTAGTTTTTGTGGGCAACATAGGCAAGAAATAATCTTACAGCTTCAATCCTAGCTATAGGTGCAAAAATCTCTCCATAATCAATTCCTTCCTTCTGAGAATATCCTTTACAAACCAATCTAGCCTTATTTCTTACAACTTGACCATCCTCATTCAATTTATTCCTAAAAACCCATTTAGTTCCTATAACATTCTTATTTTTAGGTAGGAGAACCAAAGTCCATGTGTTATTCTTCTCAATCTGATCTAATTCTTCTTTCCATAGCTTTCGCCCAACATTTATCTTTACATGCTTCAATTACTGATACCGGTTCAATATGAGAAATTAAACATACCTCATTAGTTGTCATTCTTCTTCTTGTCATTACTCCATTGTTCTTATCCCCAATGATCTGATCTTTTGAATGATTTAATCTCACATACCTAGGAGTCTTCTGACTCTCTGTTCCTCTTCCCGGTTCTTCAGTTACTGTAGAATTTTTTGATACTGCCAGAGAAACTGGTTCAACACTCTGTTCCGGTAAAGGTGCTACCGGTTTAGATATAATCATTTCCACCGCTGGTTCCTTCTCATAAACTCTGATTTGATCTCTATTCAACTCATCCACTTTGACATTAGCACTTTCCACAACTCTCTGCAATCTCTTGTTATAACATCTATATGCCTTGCTTTCATTTGAATAACCAATAAGTATGCCTTCATCACATCTAGGATCAAATTTTCCAATGATATCATCTCTCTTGACATAACATTTACTACCAAAGATTGTAAAATACTTAACTGTAGGTGTATTGCCAAACCATAATTCATAAGGTGTCTTACCAGTTTCTCCTTTGATACGTACTCTATTGAATGCATAAACCACTGTGCTCACTGCTTCTCTCCAGTAGATATGAGGTAGACTAGCTTCCATCATCATTGTTCTAGCGACATCCAAGGTAGTTCTGTTCTTCCTTTCCACAACTCCATTCCGCTGAGATGTCCGGGGAGCAGAAAATTGTCTTCTTATACCATGCTTCTCACAAAAGTTATTAAACTCACCGGATGTGAATTCTCACCATGATCTAACCTCAAACATTTAATCGTCAATCCTGTCTCACTTTCCACTTTAGTGTTAAAGATTTTATCCTTTTCAAATGCTTCAGATTTTTCCCTTAGAAAAGTAACCCACATCATTCTAGAATAATCATCAATGATTAGCATGAAATATCTATCTCCTTGAATTTTTTTAACTCTAGCAGGGCCACATAAATCAGTATGAATAAGATCAAGAACATCATTAGATTTGTCTTGTATACTCTTAAAAGAAGTTCTAACATGTTTACCCATTTGATGTTCTTTACATACTGGATTATAGGGCTTCACAATCTTAGGTATATCTCTAACTTCCTTAGTTGAACTGATCTTCACAATGCAATCAAAATTCACATGACACAGTCTTTTATGCCATAGCCAACTCTCATCAATTTGTGCAATCAAACATGTCTTCTCACTAGAATTCAAATGAAATATATTACCTTTTGTCTGTGTACCGGTTGCAATCTCCAAGCCAGATCTGTTAATGATTTTGCATTTTCCATCCTTGAACTGTAATTGAAATCCCTTATCCACCAATTGTTCCACACTCAAAAGATTATGCCTTAAACCTTCAACATAATAAACATTTTCAGGATTGTTCTTATCATCCAATGATATAGTTCCTTTTCCTTTGATCATACACGCTTTGTCATCTCCAAATCTAACCAGATTGCCATCAAATTCTTGCAAAGATAGAAACTTCCCTTTATCTCAAGTCATAAGATGTGAACAACCATTGTCAATTTCCCATTCATCCTTGTCTTCAATTTTAGCAGCAAGTGCCTTCTCTTCAGGTACATTATCTTCTAGTACCAGAACATCTTCCTTGATAGCCAAGAACACCCATTCCTTCCCATTGTCAGAACCACTAGCAAACTCTTCTGCCAGTTCATCATCAAAATCAGTAATGCCTTCCTCATCCGCTATGTAGCATGATTTGTCTTTGTTTTTCCTGTACTTATACTTGTTCTAATATCCAGGGTTAGGTTTAAAAGATCTTCTAACTCTTTCTTCAAATCTTGAATTCCTTTCAGGATATCTAGATGCAAAATGACCTATCTTATTACATGCAAAACATTTAAAAGGTGCTTTTCCTTCATACTTACTTCCTACTGGTCCTTTAGGTACTCTTCTAGAAAATAGTGCTTCAAGTTTCTCAAACTCATCATCTTCTCTCTTCATATCATCCAATTCTTTTGCATATAAAGCTTTCCAATCTTTCTTACTAGTTGCTGATGCAGATGTAGATGGATGAAAAGCAAGTCCAATCTTCACAGCTCCAGAAGGTCCAAATTCTTCAAGCTCAAAAGTAGATAATTTTCCAACCAAGGTATCTCTATTGACATATGTATTAGCCATTGTTCTCAACTCATTAATAGCAACATCCTTCATCTTGTAAGCCGGTGGTAGGACTCTCAAAACTTTAGAAACAATTTCATCTTCACTTAGAGTTCCACCACAACATTGAATTCCCATAACAATCTCATTTACTCTTTCCATGAATGCAGTAATCCTTTCATCTTCTTCCATCTTCAAGTTTTCATATCTCACCCGGTAACCATCAAGTTTAGCAATCTTCACTATAGGGTCACCTTCATTAAGAGTCTCCAACTTATCCCATATAGTCTTTCCAGATGATTTGTCAGTCAATCCCATTATTTTCTGATTAGAAAGTGCACACAAGAGGGATTCTCTTGCTCTACAATAATTCTCAAGCTCCTTATCCATGTTTGATGGAGGAGGATTTCCAGATGCCAGATTATGAGGTGTAACACCATTTTGTGTGATCTCCCAAATCTTTTTGCCAAGACATCTCATATGAGTCTCCATCTGAATCTTCCATACTATGTAATTTGTTCCATCAAGCCTAGGGATATCTCTCCGAAAGATAGCTCTAGATGAACTGGATGAACTTGAACTATTAGTCGCCATAGGATCTTCCTCAAGTGGTTACACTTTTTGCAAAGAGGATCAAAGCTCTGATACCGATTATTAGACAATTCAAATAACCAAAAGACAACTGAGAGGGGGGGGGGGGTGAATCAGTTGTCACAGATTACCAGAACATTTAGCGATTAAAACTTTAATACTGGAACCCAAAAAATTAATACCGGAATAATAGTTAAACCAATTAAGCATAAACAATAATCATAGAATAAATACCATCCACATGACACTAAGATTTATACATGGAAAACTTGGTAAAGGAAAAAACCATGGTGGGAAGCCTACCCACAGTCAGATAATACTTCTGTAGTAAGTATGTGAATTACAATTGAGGGGCCTACACTTGCAGGAACGCCAACAACCTAGATTGTACTGCTCATCACAAAACAAGTCTCATTGACTACATAAAAATCAAGACTATAATCTAGAAGAAGTGTTTGAAATGCAAAGATAGCATCTCCTATGCCTGAGTACAGTTCCGGTTAAGCTCAATACTGGAGGACTAAATCTTCTTATATAAACCCAATTAGATCTCCAATGATCAACCAAATCCTCTACCTAAATGATATTACATTATTTGCACATTACATATCCATATCCATTCCTTGACCTTATACCTATCATGATCTACAATGAGATCTTACATCATATATATACAAACCCTCGACCACAAACAATCAGGTCGACCACCAGACAATAAACCAAATACATAATTACAAAACATGTTGGCCTTAGACCAAATAAATAATATCCAATGCATAAGACATGCCAGAAGCAGATCGAGAGGTCCAATCCACACGCTACATTAAGTCGATCAATAACCTAGATCAACCGGGACCCAATATAGGTCCACACACTAAAGCAATGATCTCTATCCACCAAGTCTCGAACATGATCACCAACATCATCCTGAATCTCCACCAAGAGCTGCACCAGCACCACTTATGCATATCATCAAAGATATTCATCAAAAGCTCTACCGGTGAAACCCTCGTTGGAACCACAAGTCAAGCTTTCAAGCAAGCATGATAGCATCTGATCACCAGACCAAAACCAACTTATTGAATATGAATATGAGTATCATGAATAAGCCAATTCCATAACTGAACCATACCAGAGCCTATTGGATTATGCCAGATTCAAACCAACCAGAAACCACTCGACCTACCATGACCAGAAGGGTGCCAGTAAAGCATCCAGACAACTAGTGTTGACATCGATGACAAAACATCAGTGCAACACATAATCAATTCCTCCAAATAGCCAACACACCTTAGCTTGAGAAATCCATGATGAATCTTCAACTGGTCTATCTTTCCACTTCACAAGATACTCTCTGTACTGCTTTCTACGAGTGTTACACCCAATTCCGTTATCTAAAATATCTTCAATCTAGTCTGGTACCTTCTGGGGTATTTGTTACTACTTATTATAGTTGCCTTTAGTTTTATATCCAAAGTCATTCTATATACTCTAGTCGGTTACTACTATCGAAACATTCAATCGGTATGCATAGAATAGTCGGTTATAGAAGAAAGTAGTCACAGAGCCCAGTATTCATCGAGCTATCTACCGAGTAGAAATAATGATACACCGAGTTGATATACATCAAGTGAAATGTGTTATCATATTCATTGAATCTAGACACACATGGGAAAATGTGTTACAAAATCGAGGAACATAGAACCGTTATCACATTGGAAATTGCACTTAAAGATTCTGTATGATTTTGAGGTCATCTAACCAATGAAATATTTTGTATAGTTATTCATTCGATAAATCATGTTTGTAAGATCAAAGCAATGAATCTGATCATCGACATAAGACATCTATTTATACAACATGGATTGAGATCAGATAGAGTGAACATAGAGGTGTATGAAGCAAGACATGTGTGATACATAAGAAAGCACTGAATGTTATGACTGTTACAGAGACACAAAGGTCACCGAGAAGGATTTCAGAGAACAGTCAAAGAACAGAGTAAACAGAAGGGTTTACCGAGTTATTCTATGGGTTACCGAGGTATGCTATAAGCAAGGTAATCTCATTTTGAGCACATAGAATCTGCTATAACATTCCAGATGTAAAGTTGCAGATATTTGTAGAGATTTTATTGTAATATTTTGAAGTTGTAAGAAACCTTTAACAAGGTAAAAAGACTCTAACAAAGTCTATAAATTGTAAAGCCTTTAACCAGGTGCAACATTTAGTTTAAGTGTTGTAAAATCCTTTAGCAAGGTAAATCTAATGATCTTTATACTCCTAACAGGGTAAGCTATCAGAAATAGCTGAACATGTAGCTCTAACCGAGCAACCTTTATTATTGCAGTAGTGAAGTTGTGGGTGCCATCCCCACCGCAGTTTTTCTCTCTAACCAAGAGTTTTTGCGTAACCAAAATATGTGTTATGGAGTGAATCATGTATGATTGTTATTTATTTGTTTTAGCTTTATGTTATGTTACAACAGTTTGTGGTTTATGCATAACAATAAAGATTTAATTGATAAAAGGATTTGAAGTATTGATTCACCCCTCCCCTCTCAGTACATTAGCTTTCCATATTGGGCCTAATAGTATTTGCTTCTCCAAGTCTGCTAAATTGTCCATTGAATTATGCCTCATGATACTGACACAAGTCTGCAATGTTGAATATAGGCGAAATACCCAAAGTATCTGATAAATCCACTTCATATGCATTTCCGGAATTGAATTTCTTCAAGATCTTACAAGGTCCAAACTTCCTAATATTCAACTTATTATAAGTACCAACTGGGAATCTCTCTTTTCTCAGATACACCATCTATAGAGGGGGAAAAATGAACCTCTTCGATAGGTGGATAACAATTGTAATGTCGTGAAAAGTGATGAGGGGAGATCAAGTGGAAAGCTTTACTTCCCTCAAACGAGGGATGAAAGTTTCACAAAGGATTCCCTTCAAATTTTCACTAATATTACATTAAAAGAGGGGCTGAATCCACTAGATCCAATCCCAATGAAAAGATATTGAATACTAAGTGAATTGTAGGGAATTTGGAATATATTAGGAAAGTAAATTAACCCTCTTTTATAATAGACTAGTTGAATCAAGAAAATTAAGACTAAGTGTAGAGATGAAAAAGAAGCAATTATATTTTGAGATAGAGATGCGGGATGAAGCTGTGCACCTGGAATTAGCAGTAAAATGTCGAGACGAAGCTTCCTTGCAAGTCTGAGAAAAAGTTGCAGGGACCGGGTTGAAGTTGCACCTGGTCCTCTAAAAAATCCATGCACCAAAAAGGGTTTTTCCGTCTCTAAAAATGAAGCCTAAACCTACAATTGCAGTCGCACACTTGCAACCTACACACAAAAAAGAGGAAAATGTTGTTGGGATTGTGGGTTTGCCTTCAGGTCAAACCCTATTTTGGAATTGACCAAGTGATTGAAAAATGTTGCAAGTAAATGAAAGGAAATGTCTAAAGTAAAAGCCACCTCAAGAAGGGGATGTTATTGAAATGTTGATGAATTTTCTTGAAAGGATATGTGAATAGGATGTCTTGAATGTTGATATAAATCTCCTCTTCAATGGTTGAATCCTTGAATTGAATGCAACACCTAGCCTTGAAAGGAGACTTGAAATGCTCAATGCTTGAATGAATGCTTGAATGCTTATGGTTGACTTCCCTTATCAACTTGATTTTTTGCTTATTACAAATAGGAGGGGAAATGCTCCTTATATACTTACCAATTAGGGGTATTTAGCTAATTTTTCGTCTTAGGCTGACATAGGAAAACTTTTCCTGCTCAACAATTGACAAGCCCAATGAAAGATATGATCAAAGGAGGCCCAAAATAGGGCTAGGACAAGGGTGCCACACCCTTGTCCTAGGAGGAAAAGGGTGCCACGTGCCTGTCCTAGGGGGGATAGGGGCACCACGCCCCACTCCTGCTCTAATTTAGGACAGGGAGTGACAAAAAGGTAGTGAGGTGATGAAAAATGCAAGTTTTTGGTGACATGAGCATGTTTTGGGTCTCCAATCAAGCTTAGGGATTCATCCGCTAATGCAAAGACCCAAATGTGGTCAAAAATTTCAAGGGTCACAATTTTATGACACTACAACAATCTATCAAAGATTCACTAACCAAACTGTCCACTCAAGATGTAGTGTCTCTGTATGTCCTCTAATAACTCGTTGCACAAGGACACACACACAAATTATGGACAACAACGTGATGCGCTAGCGTCTTGTACGAACAAAGTGTAGTGTCCACCCTTGATTTGATCTATTTTGACTAGAGTTGACTTTTATATTATTCTTGATAGACTTATCTAGACTATATTTGATGATTTGTATGATGATTAATCACGTGCTTCAGTTACTTATTATTGATGTTAGACACTATTGGACATATTTTATTTTGATGATCTATATGAATGTTAGTACTATCATGATTGATCATGTGATTTGATGATATATGTACTTGATGGATTTTATATGCTCACTATGTGATGGATTATTGATAGATTAGATTTATCATGGTTTTGATGATGATTATGATTACACTAGCCCTATTTCATGATTACACTTGATGAGATGTTTATGAGATGTGTTGGACTATTGTTTTACTATCTTCATGATAGAGACGATTCCACATCATTCATTGCGAGCGGGATGTGTCGTCACGATTCTCTACCACTTGCTTGTTCTATATATGTATATGTATATGGTGTATTGTAATTTTGTGGCTGTAAAATTTTGCAGGTACCAGACATCGACTCCACTTGGCTTCACAGGTCTGAGCGTGTCTTTAGTTCCAATGGCTTATGTGGTTCAGAGATGGCATGAGTTCCCTTCACATACTCTAGGTCTAAGTTGTTCACCGTAAGTCATCAGTGTCTTGGCATAATTCACCATGTCAGTTAGTTGGCTTGGTCTTCTTGGTGTTGTGAGTTTCTTGATTATGTTAGAGTAATTATGTGGCTCTTGATATGTGGTTTTATATTTAGTAATGTTTGTTTTAATGTATTTAATTTATTAATTTTGAATATTTAATTATTTGGCATTTATATTTATTTGATAATTGATGTTTATTGATTTTATGATTATTTAATATTTGGTTAGCCTTATTGTTGTTTAATATTTATTTTATATTTGTGATTTAATCTTTAATGGTATTTGATTGTTTAATTATTTATTTGATTTTCTACGGTTTATTATTTATTTGATATCTTATATTTATTAGGTTCTTTAATTTATTTTATTAGCTTTTAGTTTATTTAATTTTTAATCTCCATTTGAATTATTTATTTATAGCTTATGTTTATTTAATAGTTTGGCTTTTATTTCCTAAGTGGGGTGTATGAACACATTAAATTATAATAATAATAAAACATTCCCACTTTGCTGGATAAGTATATTTTATATTTACTATACCCACCCTTTACTCTCATTGGCTAAATTCAAAATGGGAGATTAAATTATGATATATGGTGGGTTGGTAAAATATATTGATCGACCGAGATTGAGGCTAGGGTTTTTGATTATTGTTGCTTTTTATTTTCATTCCCGTGATGGTTTTTGGGTTGGCTATTCTCTGGAAATTTTTCTTGCAAGCATTTTTCCTTTGGCTTTGGATTTTTACTTTTGGTTTTTGGCTGGAGCTTGGTTGGATTTTGGCTTGGCTTTGTGGGAGCTCTTCTTCAGCTTCACTCCATCACTTCAGGTTGCAGGTTGGAGTTCTTTTACTCTTTTTATTTGATTTTAATGGTTTCCTGTATGCTTCGTGTCTGCACAATGTTTGCGGGAGATGGGTTGAAATATTATTTATTCTATGGTTTCAATATAGTTTGGAAATTAATACTTGGGGAAAACTTTATATTTAATGAGTATTCATATAGTTGCTAGAGAAATATATTTGGTTTTCCTGTACATGCCGTCTCTCGGCTTTGTGAAATTCCTGTGAAAATCCTTGGTTGTCAAATCGTTTGATTGTATGGGAGTTTGAATAGGTTTCTCTATTATGAGCCTTTTAGCCTAGAAGTGTTTGGATTGAATTCTATTGGAGTTTCTGTAGGTTTGAAAATGGCATGTATGCATTCTGCCGTGAAGCAAATCAATTTTGATTTTGGTCTATAGTTTGAGTTGTTTTATTTTGTTTTTACCTATGTATTCCTTGTTTATGGGCATCTCTATCTATGTATTTATCAAGCCCCTTTGTTTAAGTTTTGGAATTTATTTCTCTGTTGTAAGTTTCCTAAGTATTTCCATCAAAATTTATGCATATGTACTATTTCAACAAATGCATTATTTAAATGTGTAAATGCGTTGTTTTGTATTGTGTTTGCACTATTCTGCACATCACAAGCATCGTCTCAAAAGAGGTAAGCATGAATTTGGGAATGCATGCGCTGTCTTAGAAGATGTATGCGCGAATTTGGAAATGTTTGCGGTCCTATGAGATGAAAGCGCTGTTATATCTGATAGAAGCACTGTTCTATGCAATAAAAGTGCTAAACTTTTTGTATTATGTATTTTCTTGGTTTTGGTCATTTTTGAGGTATTGTCCCGAGTTGATTTTTGTACTAGAGGCTTTATTTGCAGTGTGCTAATATATTCTAGTTTTTGGTTTGATTAGTTTTGATTAGTTTTGATGATTTTAAGTATATTTATTTCTCTATGCCATTGTGGATGTTATGGATCCTCTTCCATGTTAATAATCCATGGTTATTTGAGAGGATTATAATACTATTTTGGACTAACAAGTGAGTTGGCCTTGCTGTGATGTTATCTTCTTATTTGTTGGTAGATTTAGTGGCTTTGATATGCTTGGTATTTATTGGCCTAGAGGCTCATTTTGTTATATTTGATGTTGTTGTAGTCTTTCATATGTTGTGAGAGTATGTATGGAAGTTATTGTCTGCATATGAGTGTTATCTTCATATTTTATTTTGGTTAGAGCCTCTTGTGATTTATTGATGGGCCATGTTAGGGGGAGTGGTCTTCCTTGTGATGATCGGGGTCACGAGAGATAGGCTTGCATGAGGTTCCTTGTAAGGATGCATGAAGTCTAGACCACCAGGGCACATTGGAGTTTTTCATGATTTGTAAATAAGTGATAACTTAATAATTGATGGGTTGGGTGGCTCGATTAATTAATAAGATGATAAATTGATTTGAGCCTCATGACTTAGTCTTAGGGAGGATGTTTTAGGATAAGCATGAGAAGACCGTGAAGATGGTAAGATAATCTCCCTTAGTCTCTTATAGGTTGAGATGTCTGCACATGTCCATCAGGCTAGTGCCTTATGTTATTATGTTTTGAGGATGGCATGTGATGACACTCCACTCCTATATGTGTTTCCCCTTTATGATTTATGATTATGCTTATTGGATACATTTATGTCTTGATGAGTTATATGCCTCTGGGAGTTCATTCTATTGTATTTTGTGAGTTCTTGCATGAGAGTCCTTGTGTGGTTAGTCTCTTTGGTTAGGGTGCCAATGCAGGTTTAGAGTATGTGTTGAGACCTTGTTTCATCTCCTAGCATGGGGGGTGGTTCCTTTAGTTCCACATGGTCGGGAGGTTGGTTCTTTTTAGCCATTGGGATGTTCTCTTGGATTCTTCTTGTGTGGATGTGGATTCTTCTTCATGGTGGACTATGGATGCACCTTGTAGTAGATTTATGTAATGAATAAGATGGAATGCATGTAATGTAATATTGTTATATATAGTAGATGGATTCTTGTAGTAGAAAGCGCTATGCTCATGATGTATTTAATGTAGTTGTATTTATAAGATGAATTGTAGTGGGAATTAGAATTAAGTCATATGTGTAACATTAGGGATGTAATTGTGCTATTGTAGAGATGTGATCTTATGGTTCATGGAAATAAAGTGGGTTACGTTTGGAATAGAAATGGATTAGCATTGTAGTTCAGTTGTATTATTTCAAGGAATGTTTAGAAGCAAGTTACATGTAAATTAATCTTGAAAGAGGAATATTCATAGATAATAAATGATTATTTTAGAAGATGTTAATTAGATCTAGTGAAGATGAATGATTCATATAGATGCATTGGTAGTAAGGAAATTATGCATATCATGAGGAATAAATAATGTTGTAGGTTGCATATTTCATGGGTAGAGAATTAAAATATGTTGCATTAAATAAAGATGGAATATGCTTATCATATGTGTAGTATGTTATAATGGTGGTGAATTAAGTAATGATGTTGAAGTACCCTAGGGAAAGGTTAATGATGTTATGTTATTTCTGATTTCTTTATTTGATGGAATGAGCAATGATCTATGTTCATATTGGTTAATTGGGTAATGAATGTAATTGGATGGAGATGTTATATGTTGCATTAGTTGTTTTTAGATGTTAATAAAGAATTTTTTTATCTCCATTTGCATGTTATATGTTTAGTTTCTCTAGGGATTTTGGTGGACATTACACAGAGTGCAGAGCTCGTACATAAGGGTACAATGCAATATATATGTGTTTTAGATTAATTTAAATATGATAAATATACATAAAAGAAGGTAAAATGATTATATAAATGGAATAAAAGCCACAAAGAAAAGGAAGAAGATAATCTCACAACCAGTCCATGATATGAAGCCTCCAGCCAAATGAATCTTCTCTAATGCAACCTGCACACAAGCTAGAAAGGAAAAATGTTTGGTGCTTCTTGGGGACTTGCCTCAATCAAATCCTTGTTTTGGTTTTTCCACCTCCACAAACAACTAGATAGTTGATAGAATAAAAGATAAATGAAATAAATGCAAGATATGATAAATGACAAATGATTTGATGGATAAGGGATGTGATAAATCTCAAGATGCTCAAAGATGGGATAAATAGATAGATAGAAATATATTACCAAAGAGGCTTGAGAAAGAAAAGAGAGTCGCAAGAAATATTGTGAGAGCTTGAGTGTGTTGCAGCAAACTAGGAATTGTTGTAGCAAGAGAAAGAACAAGAGAAAGCCGTGAGAGCCAAGAGAGAGACCAAGAGAGTGTAAGAGAGTCTAGGAGAGGTTGAATAACCAACAAATCTTTAAATATGAGAAAGATAGATTTAAAATGAGAGAAAAGGAGGGAAAATAGGGCTAGCAAACTGTTTAGAAGATTTCGAACCATTTCCATTGACATGCGCATGTGACAAATGGAAAGGCATGCTCAGAACAAACATTCAAATGTTAAGATGTCATGGGATGAATGCACGTCACATGGATGTCCATGTGCCGTGCTAGTGTCAAGACAAATCATGCTCACAAATGACAAGTGACAAGAGAAACAAATGGCTAACAGGAAGAAAAAGCAAGAGGATAGCTGTTGAAAGGTGTCTTGAGCATCCTAAGAGGGAAAAGGTTGATGAAAGGGTTGAAGTGAGCCCACTCAGGTATTAGGGGAATGGACACCAAAGTGATTAAAAATATGTAGGTCAAATTACAAAGGAGTATGCAATTTTCTACACTCCACCACCACTTCATCACCAACTTCAAATTCCTTATGTCTCCTCTTCTCATCTTCTTTCTCCTTATACTTGTTCATGTCCTCCAAATGCTTTTTGACCTAATTATGTACTGCTTTCATATGATCTATAAATTCTTCTTCTTTTGCACTCCTTTTATCTTCATTATTGATGTCTCTTAATTCTGATGTGCCTCTAGGGTGTACTCTAGTAACAACTTCAAATGGTGTTCTTCTAATACTCTGTTCACTGAATTATTGTAGGAGAATTCTGCTTGTGCAAGAATCAAGTCCCAACTTTCAGTTTTCACTCCAATTAAGTATCTCAACAAATTTCCCAAAATTTTATTCACTACCTCCGTTTGTCCATCAATTTGTGGGTGAAAAGTAGAATTGAACTTCAAATCTATCTTCATCTTCCTCCAAAGTGTTCTCAAAAAATATCCAACAAATTTATTGTCTCTGTCTGAAACTACACTCCTAGGCAATCCATGTAATCTTACCACCTTCTTGAAAAATAGTTCAACTACATGCACAAAATTTGTTGTCTTCTTACAAGGTATGAAATGTGCCATCTTTGAGAATCTATCTACCACCACAAATATATAATCATATATTCTCTGTGTTTTAGGTAGCCCAAGTATGAAATCCATGCTTATGTCTTCCCAAGGTCTCTCTGGAATTGTGAAAGGCTTATACAATCCAACATTCTAACTACCACCTTTTGCTAGTTGATAAATATTACAACTCTAAAAAAATTTCCTAACATCCTTATGAATCTGAGGCCAAAGGTAATTCTCACTTACCAAGGCTACTATCTTATCTACTCCAAAGCATCTAGCTAATCCTCCACTATGATTCTCCTTTATCAAATTTTATCTCATTATGCTCCGGGGTATACACACCTAATTTCGTTTGAAAAACATCTCATATTGAATGAAATAATCGAGCCACTTACTCCTATCCATCACAATAGGTTATATGCAAGCTTTCCAAGGTTCTACAAAATCCGGGTCATCCTCATACAAGTTCTTCAATTCCTCAAAACACAATACTTCTATTCTCATCTCTGTCAACAAATTCCTCCTGCTCAGGGCATCAAAAAATTTATTTGATTTTCTACTCCTATGCTTCAAAATGAAATTATAACTTTGCAAGTAGTCTACCCATCTCATGTATCTTTGATTCAACTTACCTTGATTGTTCAAATATTGAAAAGCTTGATGATCAGTATACAACATAATCTCCTTAGTCAACAGATAACGTCTCTTCTTCTTCAATGCTTGACTTTTGGCATAGAACTCCTGATCATATACTGAATACCTCCTCCCTGCATTATTCAATTTCTCATTGAAATAAGCTACCGGTCTTCCCTCTTGACTCAACATTGCTCCAATTGCATTCCCACTTGCATCACAATCCACTTGAAATACTTTGTTAAAATATGATAAAGCCAACATAGGTTGTTGTGTACCTTTTGCTTCAACAACTCAAAACTCTCATTTTGTCCTGATGTCCACTTGAAATCCTTCCTATCTCCTCATTGTTTCAGTCATAGGGCTACAAATTGAACTGAAATTTCTGATGAACTTTCGGTAGAAACTAGCCAACCCATGAAATGATCTTACCTCTCCAATCCTCTCTTGTGTAGGCCAATAAATAATTGCTCTTACTTTCTCAAGATCCATCTTCAATCCATCCACAAATATCACAAATCCCAAATAAACTCTCTTCCTTCATGAAACTGCACTACTTAATGTTTATCAACAACTTCTCTTCTCTCAACCTCTGCAAAACTTGTCTCACGTGCAACATATTCTCCTCCTTTGTCTTAATGAAAATAAAGATGTCATCCAAGTAAACAATAACAAATCTATGCAAAAATTTATTCAATACTTCATTCATCAATCTCAAGGAAGTGCTCGATGCATTAGTCAATCTAAAAGGCATCACCAACCATTCATATAATCCTTCATTTGTCTTGAATGTTGTCTTCCACTCATCTCCTTATGTGATTTTGATATGATGGTATCCACTCTTCAAGTCTATCTTTGTATAATATCTGGCTCCACTCCAACAATCCATGATGTCATCCGTCCTAGGCAAAGGGAATCAGTATTTCACTGTGATCTTGTTTATTGCTCTAGAGTCAGTACACATCCTCCATTCTCCATTCTTCTTAGGTTCTAACACTGTTGGAACTACAAAAGGACTCAAACTCTCTTTGATCAAACCTTTTTTCAACAACTCCTGCACTCATCTATTCAACTCCTCATTTTCTGTAGGTGTCATCCGGTATGCTGCTTTATTAGGCAAAATAGTTTTGGGAATCAAGTCCATTCATTGACTAATGATTCTCACAGGGGGTAATCCATTAGGTACATTATCTAAAATGATGTCTCCATACTCTGTTAGCAACTCTTCTATATCCTCTAATTTTTCTTCTTCATGCTTAGGATTCTTAGTCTTATTAGGAACTAAGGAAAAACACACATTCTCATGTCTCATCCCATCTAGGAATTTCCTTCCATCAAGCAAACAAATTGTAGCATTAGTACAAATTTCACTCTTCAAAAGCTCCTTCAAAGGCAAAAAGATTTGTTTCTCCCCATTAGCCACAATAGTGTATATATTCCTTCTTCCATCATGCATTGCTTGTCTATCATACTTCCAAGGTATACCCAACACGATATGACATACATCCATTGGCATAATATCACACAAAAATTCATCATGATAAGCTCCAATCTTCAATTTTACCAAACATTGTTCACTTAATAATACCTTATGCTCATCTTGAATCCATGCTATTTGATAGGGCTTAGGGTGTTTCAATCTCTCCAAATTCAACTTAGTCACCATTTCTTCCAAACCAAGCTTATCAACACTACCACTTTCAATTATAACTTTACAACACTTACCGACTACTTTACATCTTGTCTTGAACAAATTATCCCTCTGCAAGAGCTCTTGCTCTCCTCCAATTTGATATAATTCTCTCCTCATCATCAACAACTCTCCATCTTCAAGTCTGTTACCTAATTTGGGAGGTTCTTCTTCTGCCAAGGCTGATCTTCCACGGTTCTCTGTCTTCTTGCATTCAAAAGCATGATGTCCTTCTCCTCCGCATTTAAATTAGGTTTCTCTAAACACCAGAGATTACTTTAGTGGTGAATATTCGCCAATGGCAAATTTTTCACGTCGGCCATGTCAGAAATGGTGAATATTTTGTACTGACTGGGGGGGGGGGCATGTCACCAGAACATTATCAATTTCCATCAAAATCCCACCCTGATCGCCATATGTTTTATGCAATTAAATGTTTCTATGCGACGATTTCGCCAATACAATATATGGTGGACACATGGTAAATTTAATTATTTCGCCTACACTCTCCGAGGTTGCCTTAATAGATGACCTTAATTCGCCTATAGGCATGTGAAGATTTGTTAGCCAGGGGGACCCAATTCGCCTGACATCTTGCCGACGCGTGTCTCCATTCACCCCAACTTTCGCCAACTATATTATATTTGCCTATTATTTGGATGACCTATAATCGCCTCGAAAATTACATAAGTCATATTTGGATGACCTATAATCACCTCAAAAATTATATAAGTCGTGTTATAGTTACGCGGGATTCGCCAAATATTTTTATACCATATAAAATCCCCGCGAAATTTGCCATATAAGGATTGGTATAAAATTTAAATACATGCAAAGATCAGATCTATCTCAACACAATTTGGTGGGTTCTAGGCTCTGAATTCTAATCAATAGCGAAGTTTCAGACCAAGGAAAATCATTGTTGTTGACTGCATTGGTGACTGCTAGTGACCTAAAGCCTAAAGGTGAGCGATCATACTTTTGAAGTGGTATATTATACATTATAGTATTGCTTCTTCAACAAATTGATATTTTTTTGGTAGCCTTTATTTCATTGGAGATGTCGAATATGAAGAGGGGTAGGAAACCTAAATTTGGGGAAGGCCAGGAGAGGCCAACAAAAAGCAGAACATTGTCTTCGTACTTTGGCATTGGAAAAGATTGTGGTGAAAATCAGGAAGGTACATCATCACAAGTACAAGTACAAAATTTGCCACCTACATTGCATGTTGAAGATGATGGCGAACCTGATATCTCAGATCAGGATGATCTTGAAGAAGATTATCTGGTAGATACCCAAGTTAGCCGGAATGATATAATCGACTTGGGTGATAATGCCATTGATGATAATGCACAGAAGGGGAAAAGAAAAGCCATATCAAAAAAGGGTGAACCACAATCAAAAAAGGATTGGGAGTGGGATATGTCAGTGAGGAATTTTCAAATTAATTGGGCATCAAAGTATCCATTCATTGAACTAGTGGAGAATCCAATTGAAGGCGAGCCTGCAATAGAATGCAGGTGTAAGATTTGCACTTGGAAACATAACAAGGAAATTAGGTTGTAGCTAAAATTTGACACCATAGAAAAGCATATGGGTAAAGTTTATGAAAAAAAAATGATAGGTGGGGTTGAAAAATCAGTGATAAGATGGAAAACAAAGGAGGAATGTAAGCATGTAAGGAATGCCAAAGAGTATTATTTTCATGAGAAATTACAGACGAAGCCTGCTGAAGTTAAAGGTTCTATTGAAGCCGTTTTTGGAAAAGAAATGCAAGTAGAACATCTGGGAAAAGATGTTCAGTTAAGCGTTGTTTTTCATATTTTGAGTAGAGGGCATGCTATGACAAATTTCCCATCAATTAGTGGTTTATTACACTTTTTGAAAGTTCCTAACTATCCTAATAGACACTGGTCAGTAAACAGTGGATGGGAATGGGCAAGTTGTCTTGCTGAGGTTGAAAAAGAAGATGTATAGGAAAAAATAGGAGAGTCAAACTTCATTGCATTTTCTTTAGATGAAGTTATGATAGTAGACAATACTTCATGGGTATGCATGCATGTTTATACTATAGAGAATCATACCCGCCAACCTCATCTACTATCTGTTGCTAAAATGAAGGAGAGTGCGACAACGGAAAATTTATTTCAACTAGCAAAGAGAAGTTTAATTGAATATGGAGGTATGGATGACATGATGGTAGCCAAAAAATTGGTTTGTGTTGGAGAAGATGGAGCTTCAGTAATGCAAGGTCATAGGAACGGTCTTTGTACAAAGATTGAAACTTCATTTGCATTGTACATTACTGCAATTCACTGCATGGCTCACAGAATGAATCTAGCTTTTGGAATTGTGAGCAAGTTTGCTTCGGTCAAAAAAATTGAAATTTTAATCAAAGAGCTCTACTCACACTTCTGTCGAATTCCCAAGCGATTTATGGAATTTCAACTCTTTGCTGATGGATTAATTGATGGGAACAAGCTTCTCAAGGATAATGATACTAGATGGATCTCTTTGGATGATCTAGCGCATCAAGTGTTTTCAGAATATCCATCCTTGATTGGACTATTTCACACAATTCGCGATGAATCAAATCAACCAAAATTTCCTGAACTTCTTGGCAGGTTAAGTAACTTAGAGACACTCTTAACTTTAGCAGCTCTTTTGCCCATACTAGAGGAAAAGAGGAATATTATGAAGGCTGCCCAAAAAAGAGCTATGTAAATTGCAGAATATGCTATGCTGCGTAAGATGACATGCATGACCCTCGATAATCTCTATTGAAATCAACCAACACTATCTGATGAAAAATTTGTTAAGTGGCAGAGACTCATAGATTTGAACAATCCTAATAACTTTTTACAAATCGGTGCAGATGGGGAGGTATGTGCCAATGTATGGGGAGTTGAGATACCAATGCACTTCTATGCCACGGTCGACCCCGAGGAACCAGGAAAGTGCCCCAAGAAGAAACTAGCAAGAGTTAAAAAAGAAGATTTCGACAAGATTGTTGAGACTGTAACTACTTCTGTGAAGAAAATTGCATATGATCTTTCCTCGCAAATTAGAAGCAGATTCCCTCCTGACAACCTACTTGAAGCCATTGTGTTTCCTCATTATTGGAGCCTCAACAGTGCATCTGATTTTTGAAGTAAGCTACTGACTTTGATAAAACAATTTTGCATATCTAGAGAATTGAATGGAGTAACTATAAATGGAATATTAGATGAAACTCATCTTCAAGAGCAATCATCTCATTTTTCATACACTATGAAAGAACAATATGCCAAAATGGAGAACCCCTGCGAAGAGGGATCAATAACAAGGCTTTGGAAATATATAGCTGAGAATGCAGCCTTGCGTGATTCAATGCCAGAATATGTGAAGCTTGCTAATTTATGTCTTACCATGATATTGGGTTCGATGGAAGATAAGAGAGTTTTCAGTCCTTTGGGGTTCCTAAAATCAAAGCTAAGAAACAAACTAGACAAAAATTTGGAAAATTGCTTGAGGCTCTATACATCTAGGTATGATGTCCACACTTTTCCTTACGATAGGGCACTGCAAATCTGGAGGTCCAAATGTGAAAGAAGAGGTTTGGGAAAAACTTCAAACCAAAGTGCCAGTGGGACTACTGGACCTACTGGTAGCATTGAGATGCAGTTCAGCGAAGATATGTAGACTCAAAATCAAAGTGAAGAAACCACAAAGGAGAATCAAGAAAGCACTAAATTTGATGAGGATGAATGGCATCTGTAAGAGATTGGTATTTATTAATCTTATTACTGTATCTAATCATTCATATTACACAAGCATATTACTTTTGTAATTAGAATTTAATATTGATTTGTAATTGTATTTTTCAACTTTCTATTTCCAGATTTAAAATATCATAATAAAAAAAAACCATAATGTGTTTATTTATACATGTTTGAGTCTCAAATCTGTGTGATACATTTCAGAACCATATGATACAATTCATTCAATAGTAATACACATGTCGAGAACTTAGATTTACATTAATTCTTGCAAAATATAGCCATATGATACAATTCATTCAATAATAATACACCAATCTGTGTGATTCTCCATGCCAATTGCAAAAGTGAATACAAAGTTTCAGAACCCTTTGCAAATGACCCTGAATTCCCTTTTATAGAAACAAGAGAGAAACAACAACTCCTGTGTGATTCTCCAATGTCCATGCAAAAGTGAATACAAAGTTTCAGAATCCTTTGCAAAATTGCAAATGACCTTGAATTCCCTTTTATAGAAACAAGGGAGCAACAACAGCTTCAGGTAGAATTGCAAGTTTGCAACATGTGAACACTGAACATCAAAATCACAAACTCAGCACAGATTTATATGGCCATCATAGGCCGTATTAGCAATTTAACATCTGCTACATGTTTGATGTCTCTTGTTCAAAAAACAGAGTTCAAAATTAAATATTAATTCATGCCATGACAAATTAAACATAAATAATAGTAGTGCCTAAAACCTACTAATCAGAAATAGAGAAATGCATAAATGTTAAAGCTAAAGTTTTGCACTATGCAATGTGTGCATCATAGATTCATAGGCTAGATTAGAAAAATAGCAATAGCAAGTGCATCATAGATTCATAGGCTGGATTAGCAAAATAGTAAACAGACAAAACATAAAACCTTGAAATTAAGAATAAAAGAAGAAAATTGTGCAATACATACTATGATTCTTAAGAATTCTGTGTCAATTTTTTTAGGGTGCTCCACTCTTTATCTGATGGAAGGTCAATATTCTGTAAACTATGGAAAGTCAACTCCAACTTTGTCAACATTCCATATTTAGAAGATTTACTTGACATCATTGTTTCATCCAATACCAAATTTAGAGTTGTAAATGGTTGGATGAATTCCAGAAAGCTTTTGGGAGTTGTGTCCTTTGGAAGCAAGTCTAAATCAGACTTCATTTTTATCTCCATGCTTTTTTGTAAGCTTCTTCTCCAATGAATTTATTTGATGTGTCAACAGGCTTAGGCAAACCAAGTTTAATCAAATTATTTTTGTTTTCTTGCAGCTTCAATATCTTTTTTCCACAACTTTCCATAACTTCTGATGTTTCCCTCAGCTTCTGGCATTTTTGAATGATAGATGATGTCTTAACTGTGGCATCAATGCGGCTCTTAATTCCCTTGGATGCTAAGTAGCTGTCACTGGAACTGTAGACTACTTTTAGAATCTTTTTTGCCATTTCCTCTTTTGAATAAACATGTATGCTCTTCTCATAGTGACCTTTGATTTTTATAAAAATTAGACTCATACTTTCAGTCAATTGAAACCATTCACACAACTTCTCGCTCCTTTGCATTATTTGCTACCAAATGTTTTCTTGTATATACTTCATTGTATTTTTCATATTATCTTTCAATCTATCCTCCAAAGTTTTTATTTTATCATTTGCATTGTGCAGGTCTTCTTTCATTTGTGCACATTTTTTTCTTTCTTCCTCTACTTCCTCTTGCAAATGTTTTTCTTTTTCCTTCTCATGATCCAATAGGTCCTATAATTTTCTCATTTCGGCGGCAGCAGACTCATAACTTTTGTATAATTTTTGAAAACTGGCTTTTTCCTCAACAATTTTTTTACTGCTTTTAGCCAGTTTTTCTGTCAGGTCCTTCAATTCTACATCCTTCTTCTCCTGCTCTGCAATTTCTACTACAGAGCCCGAATTTTTTATCCTTTTCTGTAAATCATTGCACTTTCTATTTGCTGCTTTTCTCCTTGATTTTTTCATTTTCCAAGTCTGCTTGTAACTTTTCTATTTGTTTCTCCGGTTTATTTTTTTCTCTCTCCACCTTTAGCAGTGAAGTGTAGACCACTTCGTTAGTCCTTTTTGACACACTAATTTTGTCCACATTATGTACTTTGGAAAAATCCATTTGGAGGGTGCTAACTTGAAATTGAGAGGGATCTATTTGATTGTGTGGTGGATTTTAATCTTTAGATGGGGCCGAGGGCATAACAACCATGAACTCCATCATATCTTTCTGTGGGTCATATGTTGGAAATACCCTATTCCTTGCAGGCTATTCATTTACAACTTCAGACACGAAAACCCTATGAAATGATTTCTTTTTTTCTTTATTTGCTTTTTTTGTGTGTTCATATTTTTCATAGTAATCATGAAATTAAAAATCTGGGCTTGTTGAAGCAATTGAATGTTTGAAAGGTGACATAGGAATACCATAGGCTCCAGTTCCAGTTTTAACTAATGCTTGACCAGGATTACCAACAACAGTTCCTGATGCTGTCCCACTCCCATTGACACTTTCATGTGTAGTTTTCATAGTCTTTTGAGGTGTGTGATCTGAAGCTGCAAATGATTGATTTGTAGTGTCAGTGGCACTTGATATAGGATTCTCAATAGTATGAGATTGAGTATCTACCTCTAGTGGCCTCTTTCGAGAGATATTTTGTTGTTGCCCTTGTCCAACACCAAGACAACTACTATCAGTAGTAGTACCCATGCCAACATCACCAATCACAACGGCACTTGACTGAACAATAATAGGAATACTATCCCCAGATTGCCCACCAATGGCAGTGGCACTTGATTCAACACCAATGGGAATACCATGATGTGGTGGTGGTTGTGGATTTGAACTTGAAACAAATGTAGGTGGATTATGAGGGTAATGAGTAGTACCTATCAGTGATGAATTTGAAGAATCAAGTCCAATGACTGGTTTATAAGGACCTTTTGATTTTGACCCTAATGAAATTTGTACCTGAAGTGGATACCAAATGCCCTCTCCTCTGGGACCTAGACCACCACCTTCAAATCCCATTTTTTCCACAATGCTTGCCCCTTTTCTATATTTGTCTTTCATTGCCTCATGGACTGCACCTAATATTTTAGGGACTGTAGTAGTTGTTTGAGTGGGCTCAACCTCAGGCTCATACTGATCAACATCTTCACTCCTATCATATGATGTTGTGGGATGCTCCATATTCCACAATTTGCTAAACTCAGCATCCTTGTCAATGCTCTCAAATTCTGCACTTGTCTTTGGTTCACCGAGATTCCTCCTCATAGTCCAAAAATCATTTATTTTGGTTTGAGTACAATAATTCTCTTTACATTCATGTAGAATTGATTTGGGAATAGTTTTCTTATATGGATTAGCAGACTTTAGGTAGAAATTGTAGGCCCTCCTATTTTGGATGCCCTGGCCCTCCTCTATTGTTCTCTGTGTGTGCAATGCCATAATTTGTGATGAAATTTCTTTTGTTGAAATGTTATTGTCAGCTGCAATTTTCTCCATCTCTTTTTTAACCTCATCCCAAGAGTCCTTGTTTCTAAGCTTTTCTAGCAATGGTTTACTTTCATGTTGACATAACACTAAAGAGTTCCCATTTTTCTTAAGCCTTGCTTGAACTACACTGATTGGATCATACTGCCAGAGACCCTCATCACCAAAGTTAAAAACTGTCAAATAATCATTTTCCACATTGAATGCTTTTCTCTCAAATGTGAACCCTCCACATGAGAAAGGCAAGGAAGGAAATATGCTCTTCTTTTGCTGACCATGGAAGTGCCTATTTGTGCTCTCCAATTTCCGTACATACTCTAATGCAAATACCCTCTTTGTCACATGTATTGGAAGTCTGTATGGTTTTACTGCCAATCTGTAAAACCTTAACACAATGAATTATTCCATGAAGAACCAATCAGCCAATTCTATTTGACTTCCGAGTTGAATGCAATCTCTACAAGACACAGGCAACCTAGGCATTAGAGTGCTTGTAATTTCATTATACATTGGTGCCAAAAAGAAGTCTACAAAATGGTTGTAGTTCTTTCTGTTATCATGCATCCTTATCTTTGGGGTCCAATCATATATTGGACACTCTGTTCTCTTCCCAGTCTTCTCATCAATCATATAGCTCACAATTTGAAGCTTGTTGGTCTCTAATATTGCACGATACTTGGATAGAAGGAGATAGCACAAGTAGGATGAGAACCTAAATATCTTACAGGAACCTTTTTTGATCATTAGTAATTGTTTTTGCATTGATTTTACAATGTGCTCAATAAAATTATATCTTACTGGTTGACCTACACAATGGATATTATAAATCATTTCAAGAAGGCTTGCACCCACTTCCCTATCATTTTCCAATCCTAGGCAAAATGACAAGAAGGAAATAGTATCCCCAACCCATGGAACAAAAATGTTAGAATCATAAGGAGGCTTATGATTCTGATCCAACACAATACCAGTACCACTACCACTCTTTATTAGAGCTTTGAAAAATGAATCTCTATGATTTGGATTGAGACTCTCATAATTCCCTGCCAGCTTTTCAAGGTCAATTTGGACGTTTGAGTTTTGGGCTTCAAATCCTAGGTTCAACAAATGAGAAAATTCTCCCTCGTTTATGGATAGAATTTCCTCTTTTGTATTTTTATTGACAATTGCTTTTTTATCTTCATCATAATTTTTGGCACAGACCATGACAAAATCAGGACAAGGGAATACTTCAAGTAACACCCTGCTTCCCAATCCAACATCCCACGATGCGATTTTATTTGTTTTTTGTTGTAACATTGGGTTGAAAATAGTAAATTTTGCCTTGGATGCATCTCCCGCCTTACTAGACAATGTATATCTAATATCTATGATACACTTTTCACCATGGATAGTAGGGTCATAAATATCATGGTATTCACCAGTGAAACTTGGTGTTTTAACCAGTTCGGTTAGGTACATTTTGTTTTTCGCTTGGCTTCTTGTTGAACTACTGCTTCCCGTTTTCCCCATCACTATTATTGTTAATAATTCAAAATAATGGTAGATAAAAACTTGAAAATGCTAACCCTCAAATTGGACCACGAGATTACCAAAAGCAAAAAAGGCGGGATGTAGGTGTTCTAGATTGTACCCGAAAATTGGAATTTCTATTTCACTAGATTGGCGCAGACAGTCTCTGTTGCAACTTGCATTCCTCTATCTAGTAGCTGTTTCTGAATCTCCCTCGATTTACAGGTTTGTCCATGAAATGAAAGACGATTATGATTTTACAAGTCTCTTATTTTGAAAAATCTGAAAAGTAGAAAAGTAAAACCTAAAGGGAAAAATATCTAGAATCATGTTGTAATTTTATTAATTACTATTAATAACTATTCGATGCTGAAGGACAAAACATTCATTACTTCGGTATAAATTTCGAAGACATTATGAATCATGTTGTATAAATTCTGAGGACATTAAATGTAATATGTTCAATTCCAGGCAAAGTTCTCCCAAATGTGTTCACTTCCCACATTCAGGCCGAATCCACCCTACGCCATTGATCTTTGCTCATCCAATGGACGAGGGACCCCAAGGTACCTATTGTGACTTTACGGGTCTATTTTTAAGTCTGTTTAATAATTTTAAACTTCCGCCCAAAAAGTGCTTTATAGACTTAATTATATTTAATTAAATTTAAAATGTTTCAATTCCGGGTGAAGTTCTCCCAAATGTGATCACTTCCCACATTTGCGCCGAAATCCACCCTAAGCCGTTGATCTTTGCTCATCCAACGGATGATGGTACCTATTGTCAGTTGTCGTGGGTCCCATGACTTCTGCCAGTTTTCGAGGACGTCACCATACTCGTGTCACTTTTCCGGGCTATGTTCTCAGAAAGTTGTTCACTTCTCACATTCGCCCCAAAATCCACCCTAAGCCGTTGATCTTTATTCATCCAACGGTCGATGGTACCTATTTTCAGATGTAGTGGGTCCCATGACTTCTGCCATTTTTCTGGCACGTCACCATACTCGGACACGTGTCACTTTTTGGGTTTGATTTTTAAGTCCATTTAATCATTTTAAACCTCCGCCCGAAAAAAAGCTTTATAGACTTAATTATATTTAATTCAATTTAAAATGTCCAATTCCAGGCAAAGTTCTCAGAAAGGTGTTCACTTCCCACATTCGGGCCGAAATACACCCTAAGCCATTGATATTTGTTCATCCAACGGTCTTTGGGTCGATGGTACTTGTCTTCAGATGAAGTGGGTCCCATGACTTTTGCCATTTTTCTGGCACGTCACCATACTCGTGTCACTTTTTAGGTCTGTTTTTAAAGTCTATTTAATCATGTGCAATAGTTTGAGATAACTATTAAATATAATGTTAATATTATTTGTAAAAATTTGAAATTCAAAAATAGTATAAAACATGAAACTTAGATTCTAGAATAAAACAAATAACTAAATAAAAATATAAATTTTGATATACAATTTGAAAGGTAAAAGTTTAATATAAAAAAGAAAATATTCAATATTAAATCTAAAATATTAATTTAAAGTTTAACAAAATTCTTTGAAAATATGTTTATGCTATATAATTTTAAAAAATAGTTTAAAAATATATATAAATGTTCAACATAAATTTAGTGTATTAATTTAAAAAAATATGTAGTCCTCAACCTGTTAAGACGAGAAAATTTGGAAAGTACAAATGCCAAGGTGGCGATTAATTGTTGCAGAAGGAGTTGTCTGCGGCATGTCGCACGAACAAAGGAAGGGGAGGATGGCAGGAAATCTTTTTCTTGATCTCATGGCATTAATGCCTTATCGTGCATATTCATTACCTGACCTATAAGAGTTAAGACAAAGGCATAATTTATTACCTTATGATCCGTGTACTAGTTTTTGCTTTGAAGCAGAACAAATCTGTAGTTTGTAGAATCGTAGCTTCCAATTTTTGCTTTGAAGCAAAACAAATCTGTAGTTCGTAGAATCGTGGCTTCTGTAAGACATTTTTTGCAGGAAGTGCTTTTGAAATTGCAGGTGACCATGGAGGCCAATTTCACACTTCGAACAGACAAGAAGTTGGTGCCCTTTTTGGGAAAAGTATCTGATAAATGAATGCAAGGACTGTTCAAGTTTAAGGAGGAGAAGTTGTGGGCGACAACTTGACTGATGGTTGTGGAGGAGGTGGCACATATCAGTCACCAGTATCGAACTAACATGGAGGTTTACTCTCTGATTCTGGCGTGGGCCTGTGAATTCGAACCAGAGGTGGAAAAGGTAAAACTCACATTGGTCAAATTGATTGATGGGGATTTTTTGATTAACCTAGATTCAATCTTGGGGTGGGTGGTGCCGAGAATTGGAATTCGAATTCAGGAAGGGGACGACCAAGATGAATTGATGCCTTTTATTCGTGGCCCAGAGGATGAAATCAAATACCAGTGCCGTGAATGTGACCGAGTGGGGTGGGAAGCGATGAAACTCTTTGTGAAATTAACCAGGGTGGATGAAGTCCTGAAGGCTTTGCATGTGGTGGCAAGGATGGAGGTTGGTAGGGAATTGAGAGATAGGGATCAAGAAGGAAGGGACATACAGCTACTGGAAAGCTTGGAGGGCGACCCCGACTTCGGGTACCTAAACTGCATTCCAAAAATGAAAGCTGAAGCGGAAAAAGGGAAAGCCAAAGCATTGACCTCCGAGGAGGGAAGGGACTGGGAGGAGGCGACCCAGGGGGATAGTGAGACTGAGTGAGCGGTTTGTCGGCAATGAAATGGTTTTTTTGTTTGCTTGTTATAAGCTGTGGGCAATATGGTTTTCTCTCTATCTGCGTTTATGCATGAATGACTGCAAATTTTGTATCTTGAAAATTTTGAATTAATAGAATGAAAAAACCTTTACTGATAAACTTTTGTATCTTGAAACTTTTGAAATTTTGTATTTTGAATGACCGTATATTTATAAAATTATAATCTACCATATTCAATGTACAAATAATTGATGGAACGAACTAAATTTTTTTTTTATAGCATTACATAAAAAAGATCACAATATTAAATTTATTTCCATTGTTTAACAAATAATTGAAATAATGTAGCTCATATACAAAAAGCATTTGAAAGAAATTAAATAATAAAAATGAAATAGAATCATAGAAAGCATTTTTATATCCATAAGATTGTAAGAGGCAAACTGAAACAAACTGGAATTTGAAAAATTATCATTAATATTTATGCTTTTGAAATTTACAATTTTTTCGTCTGAGACTTGAGTCCCTCAAAAACTTAAAAGCCATAATGAGTGAGCCACCGTCACTCAGACTGTTAGGGTTCGAGGACATAGGAAAAAAAAACTACAAGCGGGTAGGGCTAGGGCACAGGTAGTGGAATTGTTTACAATTTTGCCCTAAGAATTTGGCCCTCCTTCCATGTAGAATTCTTCAGACAGTATAAGCTGAGAGAATTCTTCAAGCCACATGTAGTTTGGAAAGTGGTCCAGGAGGAACCATTTCCAAAGGAAGTCCCTTCCAATCCGTGCCCATTTTCTATGATGCGTCAGCTGCTCCGCATTCGGGTTTAGGAGAAATGGTTGCCTGGCCACTGGCACTGCTTGGTTAGGGAGGAGAAGCTTGGATAATTCACTCGCCCAAGGGATCCCCACCCCTACTTCTACAAGGATGACAAGAGTAATGTCATCTCCAAGGAAGTCTTCCTTAAAAACCTTCCTCAACAGCATCAGCATATCCACCTTGTCTCCTCTTAAGTCCAAAAGAGACGCTAAGAAGCGAGATGTAATGTCCATGTTAACACGGTACTTATTTTCATTTCGTAGAAACTCTCTGCCCAACACCATCCGCATAGCCTCATTGGTGAACGACCCAACCTCATTGTAGACTGATTTGAGGGTTGGGTCTCTAACAGAGCCTAGAAAGTCCCTCTGGTCCTCTGCAAAAATGCTTCTCAAGCGGATGGGAGTGTCCATCTTGAGAAAACAGATTAACAAATTAAACAACTTGAGCCTATAAACCTAAAATACTATGAGTTGAAGCTCCGACGATTTAAATACCAAATGGAAAAGGCTAATTGAAGATGAAAGAAGCAGAGATCATATATAAATTGTTGAAGCTCTTGATTGTAATAATTACTTCTTTAACCATATTAACTGCTATAATTTTTTTTAAATCTTTCGTATCTCTGCAAATCTTGATTGTGCAAAAATGGAAACAACTATGAACCAGTACCAAATTGGCAAGTATCACATTGGAAGTCGTGGGGACAGAGTGGATTGCCATAAGTGAATAGATATATATTAAATGAACAAAATTATCGATCATGATTTGTGACATTTGATACGTGTCTATTGAATCCAATTCCATTCCGGGCACTTTCTGGTGAGCTATGTTCTCTTCAGAAAATTGGGCCGAAATAAAACTTCAGCCATTGATCTACGATCATCAAACGGTTTAAAATCATTGATAGATTTTAGGTATGTGTCACCCTTCACATGTCAAAGAGGCCACGCTTATTGATACATCATGCAGAGTCTAGACTCATTGTATTATGAATTTATGTGATGTGATGTGATGTGCCTTGTCTATTAAGGGCAATGAATTCATGAAATCGCCAATAAATTATATATTTTTCCATAAATAACAAAATATTCGCCAATACATTTAAATAATTTTCAAGCGGTGGATAAAAATCGCCAATACATTTAAATAATTTTTCCTTTCAGAGTAAAAATTTTCGCTCATACAATTATATATTTGTTCCTTTTAACAAAAATTATTCGCCTCCCACAATAAATATTTTCCCATAGAACAAGGTATTATTCGCCAGAAATTTATGGAATTATTGTACCCTAAAAAAAAATCGCCAATACAAAATAATTTTTTTTCCCATTTAAAAAAAATATTTCGCCATAGATATGAAAATTTCCCCTCAAAAATAAAGTCTGATTCGCTAGGATTTTACACAGTTGCCCAGGGGGTGGTTTCTTAAAGTTATCCCTGATCTCCTTGCAACCATGAATCACACATGCATATATATATATATATATATATATAATAAGAGTGTTAGCCCGAGATTAATATCTCAATTCAGGAGAATAATAAACTTACATAAGAATGATGTGACAACCATATTAACAGGTACGCACATTAATTAAAACATTTGACTATAACATGATTACATGATAACTAACCAAGGTCAAACCAAGATTAGAATCTAATTAGGGCAGGGGTACTGCATTCTCCCTCCTAGATTTTGACTTACTCCTATCGTAAGGCTAGCCGGAGAGCATGTCGCATGCATTAGCCTTGAAACTCATTCAACAAATATGAAATTGCACATAGGAATATTTCCATAAATATTATGAAACATTATTGCTAAATCCTTTACGAATGCCATTATCCATTGGCAAGATACATCTAAATCCATATGTTTCCTAAAATATTCTAAGAACTATCTTTAATCATAGCAGAGAAATAATAATTTTCTCCCTTTCATTACACCAAATTAAAGCATTAAAAGATATAGATAACAATTACCACACTCATCAACCAAGTATGACAAGAAAAATGCCACCATGATCAATTTCTTTTACCAATCCATCCTTTCATAAAACTTAATTGTGTAGAACAAGTTTCAATATCAAATTCTACAACCAAGTTAGCTTTCATGAAATAAGAGCAACATACAAAACACAATTTCTCATACTTGCTAGGCATATCATAACCTTTCCAATGAGTATGTCCCATAACATAGTGACAAGATAACACAATTTTCTCCAAGATTACACATAATAACCATCCACATAACAGGAATGCACAACTCAAAAGGCCTCATGTGAGCATGTCTAATGCTCGGTCAAAGATAACATGCACGATCAACATCTCTATGCCTGATCTCACAACAATAACATGATCATAAATATCCAACATCTCACTCAAGGGCTTGATGGTGCTAGGGCACACCATAGCAGTGATACCTTCCATACATGACCCTCATGACCATCCCTTGTTGAGTAAGGTGGTTAGCCTCCAAGAGATAGTCACCACACATAGGTAGGTAGTGGATCCTAGCTGACTCACAACCTCACATACCCCCATCCTCAAGGTTCCCTACGTCTACTTCCTCGTACACACTCAACCAAGACCGTCTCATACGTCCTTGGAGAGGAATTCACATTTCAACACAAGACCATCATATGAAAATAATTAGGATAAACCAGTTTACCCACCAAAGTACAGATGAATAAACATAATAAATCATCAATTCCAATAGTAAGGCAACTAAATAATCCGGAATTTGCAACACCAAATCAAGAAGCAAAAGATCACAAGATCGTGGCTAAACCTTCAAAGTCAAAGTAGAATAAATTGTTGGTCCATAAAGAAATAAATAAGAATATCACAACTGCACATAACATCACTATGTGACTAGCATCTAGCCACCAATGAGGAAGGAGGGAACAATCGTATAGTTGTCACAGTAGCTCATCATGTGGTGCGGCCTAGTCACACATCCACACGGCATGGCAGTGTGCACCTCAACATCACCCCACATCACATCGTCACGTGACATGGAAATACTCCAAGTGGAGAAGACACACAATGGATGTATCCCGCATGGTAGTGTACCTAGCAGAAAAAAGGCACGCGTAGGTCACGTCTTGCATAGCAATGTATCTCTCAGGATAGTTGTCGTAAGCCAGTGGTATACATGGCTAAGGTCCATCCACATGTCTACCAACACCTACTAATTGGCAGCTCATGTGAATAAACCTACCTTTCATGAAGGCAAGGCAAAGGATCCTCCAATAAAAACCATCATTATGCTCAAGAACTGTCATCAATATGCTCAAATAAGGATAGGATTAGGCTGGCACACATAAACCTTATAAATCGGTTCATCAAAAGGGAAAGTATTGAGTACACCTATAATACAATTTTATTATTTAACTATATTTTTCATCAAAATAGAGAATCTTAATCACTTTGCGTCGATATTACTCGTACGCCGATCCATACTATTCAAGGAATGGTGACTTCTAATACTACCCCTTAACATACTAAATTACCAACAACCTGAGGTTTGGTACTCAGTAGGGTAACAATTAAGCAACATCACATAAACAATATGGTTTCCCATACTCATAAGTAAACATATCCTCCATGGTTGATTACTTCACCATCCCATGTGCACATAAAGCAAGCACAAGTTTCTTACAATACACAAAGAAAGCACCAGTATTGGTTTAGTCACATTTACAGGGAGTACTTTTCAGTACGCGATCATCTACTCAAGGAAGATTTTAATTATGCTTTTCACATGAATAACTGAATAAAGTTTATTCTAGATACAAGTACTGAAATTCTTCTTAACCATTCAAAATTACATAAGGAAATAACATCATTCCGATATCTTTTCTAAATCCATTAAGCATTCACAACCACATTACTAACTATGCAAATTTTGTTTTGAAGCTCAAGACTTTCATCTTTCCATAAAAAGCCAAAAATGCAAAAAGTACAATTTCACATGTTTTATAAACACTCTATTTAAATCAATGCACTCTTTAGTAGCATTACTAAAATCTAATAATCTAGGCAAAGAGGAGGAAAACGAGAGTTTGATAACCAATCTATTTCATACATGGACACAAGATTACACGACATTATAAAATTTCTCACTATAAGTCTATCATCTTAATTGTACGGTTTTCATTTCACTATTGTTTAGAAGAATGCCAACATGTCTAACATGAAATTTCCATTTATTATGGTTGTAACAAAATGTTCTTGTTCTCCAAACAACAGAGTTCAAGACAGGCAACCTTTTCGATAATACAAGATCTCTTGCGAACACTCACTATTTTTAATTCTCTACAAAGCCTATCATAATCTGCAACCTTTCTTTGAAAATCTAGGGTACGATAAGAAGGTAAATGAGGAACTTATCAACTAAATAATACATATTATTGTATGCACATCAAACAAGCTTTTCATTTGCACTTTCTAATCATAATAAGACAATCATATATATCCAAAAGCAAGTTCAATGTAGCATTGTTAAAATAGGTCCTCAATTGAATCGGTATTATGAACACATAAAATAATCTTTCAAGGAACACATTAATACACTCTTAGCCACTATAACATGTTCCCTTTTATACATCTTATTACAAACAAGGCAGTTTCACATAACAACTATTCACACATTAATGCACATTACTTAAGATAGAATTTAATTATGTTAATCCTACATTACACATGGATAATTCCTTAATGAAAACATACAATTTCCTCCCAATAACCAATATGATCTTTTAAATCCATAGCCCTCTTATTATCTAGAAGTACAAAAGCATCATAAGGCTCACACAAGGGTTCAAGAAGTCACTACCTTTCTCTTGCAATAAGGAAACACACATAAGAGATAATTACACAAATCACAACCATTTTAAACTCTAGAGAGAAAGATGAGGAAGGATGATAAACATTCAATTCGCTAAATAAAAGGTATTAAACATCTACCAAACAAATCCTTCAAGTGGACAACACTAAGCTAGATCATAATCTTAAAACAAGCACCTTTCATACTTTCAGACTCAAAACAAGCACTGACCAACCCAATGGATTAGTCTAAAGCGAACAACAATCAATAAGGAAGGTGCATACAACTCTCTTTCAGAATAAGAGTAGTCATAGACCAAGGCATAAATAAGTAAACCAAGCTCATATAATCACTCAAAAGGCACCAACATCAAGAAGGTGAAAGCAAGGTGTGAACACACATGTTACACACCATTAGGTTTGCTCGAAATAATACACAAAAGAATAGGACACGATTACTTAAGATCTTAAAGATCCTATGCCTCAATCACACACATACAAAAGGAAGACAAGCGTACAAAACAAGGTCTATACACCTCACACCAACAAAGGGCACAACGAAACCAGAGATCCCAGTGTTTGCAACATGGGCTCTGATACCAAATGTAATGCCCCACCAGGAAAGCCCGAAGGGATAAAGCTAAAACACACGAATGGAGTGCACATATTTTTTTAAAAAATTAAACATAACATAATGATACAACGAGTTATCATAAGCTCAGATGACATAGGGGAAGACTAAACAATACCTAAGGATTTTCCCGATGTGATTACTTAATTTAACATCTAAATCAACTCACAAAATTTGATCCAATTAAGCAGGTTAACTTAGCTACACGTTATTACTTAAAACATGGATACAATTTGTTCAGTAAATTAGAATTATAGATAATAGGATGCATTCATCCATTATGGTTGAAGATGAGGCTAACATGAGGAAATTTACCCATTAAAGTTAAAACATAGATAACATGTGGACATTCATTCATTAGAGTTAAAATATAGAAAACTTAACGAAGTTCATCCATTAGAGTTAAAGCTATGGTTAACATGATTAAGTTCATCCAACAAATTTTAACCATTGATTACATTCAATCTTACATTAAACATATGCCATGCATCTAATTCTATATCGTACTTTAGCTTCATAATAAACTAATGAATACTTCCCATGCCTACTTAATTGCGCTATCAATAACTGAATATATTCCATAGATCAAATCTACATTCTCTTGTGATCCTAATTACTGCATTAAATAAAATGACTACATACATGAATTTATGATTATCTTCATCTAATCCCCCATTATACAGTTTAACATAAAGCATCCATACATGCTAAATTAAAAGGAAACATAAGAATGTAAAACACCACATAACACCAAAATGATCTCAGAGTTCACCCCTAGTGGGCTACATCTTCAGGTCTACTCAACTACGAGATCCCTCTGATAATTAAATAATAGAGAAGAATACATAAGGTTCACATCATTTACAATCCTTCCATCAAGGCGAACATAACCAATAAAACATACGACCCCATTGGTCAAATAAATACATGAATGATCCCTCAATAGGAAAGGATCCAACTGAACATAATAAGAAGCAATTACAAAAGATCAACTAGAGTATCAATGAAACTAAATCGTCACAACCCAAGGTCTAACATGATACCAGGTTCTCACAAGGGCATAAACATCAAGATGACTCCTCAACAATGCTCCTATCAAGACAACAAAACAACACACTAGTGATCATATGGGACAAGTGTCATCACATAACCTGGTATGGTTATCATGGTAGGTCTTCATAGGTTCCGACCCCATCCACTGGTTTACCTTGACAACCTATTCCGAACCTCTGGCCCATCCAAGCCTCATGTGGACCCAACACAACCTTTTATGAAGACAAGGTTGATGGTTTGCCATTTCAAGCCTTCTCACTGCATGCCGAGTTTGTGCTAGCACTCATCCCATGCATGAGGCACAATTATCTTACTTAGTGATTCATTAACTAACTCTCTAATATGCTATTAGATTATCACTTATTTAGACACACTTTCGATGGGTCACCCAACAACCACTTTGGGCGTGACGCCCAATCGAAAGCCACTTTCCCATATGACACTAGACTATACTCAAACAAACTCCTAAACCAATGAATACACAAGGGCAAGTAAACGGAGTTCAAAAGGGAAACTGAAGAACAACGTGATAAAACAAACCCTCTACCAAGATTGACCAATTGGAGGTGTGAAACGAACAACTAGTCTATCCACAAAACAAGACCAAACCACTATAAGGCAAGGACGATCACAACCAACACTTAACTAATTCAAGTTGCACAATAACTTACATTCAACAACATTCCATCATGACACGAGAATGACTAACCAAATCAACATCAAAATTTCACCATTCAGGTAAACAGTCAAACAAATCTACTTGTACTCTAAATTTCATCCATATTAAGGAATCATAGCGTTCACTCAAAATATAATTAAACACTAATATCCTCTACTTGCAGTTTTCAATAACTGAAAAGAACACCACAATATGGAATAACACATGAAGACAATCTAAGTAAACATACGCTCAAATAAACCATCATTTAAAGACAATGATAAATTTATTTCAATTAATACCAATTTGGTTATCACAAACATTATTTAAGTTCAAATTTCAAGTTAATGAAAATAATATTTAAAATACATGTGAAAACTAATTTCGATACTTAAATCAAAATAATCCTTTTTAAATAAAATTCATATCGACTAAATGTAGATATAATCTCCATTTTCACAAAAAAATCATGACTGTAACCAATCAAATTTAATCATTTTATTTCTATGATTAAACCCAATTTATATTTTACATGAATACATACCCATATTATAGCGAAAAGGACATAATTACATTTCTAACTATATCTAATTGTTTTCCACTTTTCCATTTTGAAATTCTCCAATGAACATAATATATTATATAATTTCCAAGTTCCCAAATAATATATTATGTAATCCACTAATTTAAATAAATATAAATACATATCCACTAATGAAAGAATATGTAAATATATATAATATTATATTCACTAAACAATATTAATAACAACATTTATGAATTAATATTCATTAAACTAAATATTAATTAAAACCACACTGATGAATTAATATTCATTAAATTAAATATTAGTTAAAACCACATTATATATATATATATATATATATATATATATATATATATATATATATAACTTTATTTACATGTTTTTTTTTTTTGTTTATAATATTTTAATATTATTATTTTTTTTAGCATTAAATAAACTTTTTTTTTTTTTTTAAACAAATGCATTGACTACTAAAATTTTCTGAGTGTTCACAACAAACTGAAAATTTTTGAGTTAATAAACTTTTATCAATTAACACTTAATTTTTTAAAATTTATTAAAACTAATAAATACAATACCCAATCTCTGGGTATTCATAGACCCAGCAAAACATATCTTTTATTTATTTATTTTTTTTAATAAGAGATTCTAAAAATCTCTTTTCCCAGAGATTATAAAAAAATCCCTTTTCTTAGCACTCTAAGAAAATAGAGTTTAATAAAATCACAGACAAATTTATTTTTGTTTAATTAAAAATGTTTAATAAACTACAACCATCCATAAAATTATTTTCTAAAAAAGAATTTATACCAGGAACCAAAAAAAATGTCTGTGACAGGACAAAGATTTGAGAAAAACATAAAGTTTCTTAAATCTTTCTTTCACAAAGCCTTAAGGGAAATTTATTAAACCAAAAATCTCTAATTTTCTTCATACACAAGAAGAGCACAAAAATACAGAGAAAGAAGAAATTCCCAAAAATTTTACTAGCATGACTTTTCCTTTCACCACAAATTTGCAAATTCATACAACAGGAAAACAAAACCCTTTCCCAAACTAGGAAACCCTTTCTCAAATTTAAACAACTTAAAAAACTCTCCAAACAAAGATCTTTCAAAAAAATCAACATACGGAGAAGTATTTAAAAAAAAAACTAAATTTAAAAAATTTCAAAACAAAAAAAAGAGTGACAAACACCCAACCTGTGATAGCAATCCTGGATGAATACTCTGCAAACAATTTGAATCAAACCTCCAAGCTCCAGTTCTGGTTTCCAATCTAGCCTCCAAAATTTCTCCAAAAATATGCATCCCTCTTTCCCGTGAATTCACAGGCATTCCCCATAGAAAAATATGCAACCTAATCTTTTTTCTAGGTTTTCCAACACAATATTTTCCAATAATGATGATATTTAATAATAAAAGAATTTCTTTTTCAAATTAGAAAAATAAAAAATGCTTTTCTCTCCCTCATGTAATTTCTAATTTTTCCCAATTAACACAACTTAACATTTTTATTTCAAAATAATATGAGGGTATATATATATATATATATATATATATATAAATTAAAATAAAATTTCAAATTCATTTTTTTAAAACTATATCCAACATATTTTAAACTCGCTTTTCTAAGTAAATTGATTTTCTTAAATAATTAAAATCAACCTTTCTATTTTTAAAAGGCAAGAGATTAAATTAATTTAAATCTTTCCTTTCCAAAAGAATAACTAAGTAAATTAATCCATTAAAATTTACATTTAATTTAAACTAGCTACCAATTTGAATTGAGCAATTCTAAATAACGATTAATCGCATAAAGAGAACCTATTTAATTTAGTCTCTTAATTTTTAATGCATAAACACAACTTAATTAAATCAAATAAAAAGGATTAATTACTCAATTTAACCACACACACAAAACATGCAATCCAAGAAAGCCAACCAAACAGATGACCTACATACCCAACCAAAGGAATACTGGCAGACGACTGATGATGCTCACTTGAGCATGACTAGGGTCAAATGAGGGTCTCCCGACCACCTAATCCAATTTCTAAGGGTTAATGAGGATCACTCAAACTTGTGAACTTAGATGGAGTCAAACCTCGCACCCATGCGGTACTGTACCTGCAATCTCCTGCAACCATGAATCACACATGCATTTATGTGTATATATATATTTAATAAGAGTGTTAGCCCGAGATTAATAGCACAATTCAGGAGAATAATAAACTTACATACAAATTGATGTGACAACCACGTTAACAGGTAGACACATTAATTAAAACATCTGACTATAACATGATTACATGATAACTAACCAAGATCAAACTAAGATTGAAATCTGATTAGGGCAGGGGTACTACACATGGTGAGAGGTATTTTCATCATATTAAAGTATATACACATAATTATTTGGATCATGAGAATATACACAAATTTTAGGTATGTGTAGATCTCATGTGAAATCTTTTGTTTACTTCTCACAAAGCATTTTTCATGAGTATTTTGTATGGTAAGAAAATGACATAATTTATGCATATACTACAATCTATAGCCCATGATATTAAAATACATAAAATCTCTTTATTTCTGGTTTTTATATTTTTAATTATTAAATTGTAAAATTAAATATATATATATTTAATTAATAATCATTATATTAATCACTATATATACAACATTACCTAGAAAAAAAACATTGTATAAAAGGTTGCCAATAATAATATATACAATGTTGCCAACACTATACATACAACACTTAATGTTACCTTTATTTTTGTTTATCATTTCATTTATTTTTATTTTTAGTTCTCAAAAATAATTTTTTTTTTGGCTCTTGATCACTTGGTTGACCAAGATCTCAACTAACATTCTTTGGTCATGGTGAATCACATGACTTTCAAATACTATAGACATCTTAAATATATCTATTTAACATGCATAACTTTGTATGTATGATAGAATTATGACCTAGCTAATTATAGTTATAAATTAACATATTATTATAATTCATATCTATAATTTCAAATAGTATGAACATCTTAAATATGTCTAATTAACATGCACAACTTTGTATGTATGATAGAATTATGACCTAGCTCATTATAGTTGTAAATTAATATATAAGAAAAAAGAAAAATAGTAACATGCATAACTATGTATGTATGATAGAATTATGACCTAGCTAATTATAGTTATAAATTAATTATGACATCTTAAATATATCTATTTAATGTATATCTACAAATATCAATATTGAGAATCAAGATATTGAGACAACATTATTAATTATTTTTATTATCGAGACAATATTAATTGGTTTTATTATTGAGACATCAATATTAATTGATTTCCATTACTGATATTAACTTGTATTAAGACACTTATTAAAATATATATATATTTTTTGGCAAGGTGGCAATGTCACTTGATATATTTTATTAATAATATATAATTTTTATCATATATTTAAAAACTGGTTCAAATTGAGCTCCTAGAGAAAAGAACCAGCAAGAAAAACTCTGGTCATTGCTCATCAACATGACTATAGAAGAGAAGTAGTGAACAATCCTCTAGCTAGAGCTAGTTACAAAATAGAGATCAACAAAGGAGCATAGAGATCAACAAAGGAGCATGCAGGCTCATTTACAAAATATTATGTTATACTATGTGTCACCTTAATATTATTTGAAAAGAGTAATGAACATAGGTGTATTGCTTATTGTTATTTTTACTTGAATTTTTAACTATTTATTAGTTTTCTATCATGCATTGATTATAGTTTTAAATTGACATGAAATAAAAGTACTTGTTGTAATGATGTAATATGTATTGTTTGTTAGTTAAAAAAATGTGTTTAATAAGATTGATTTTTACTAAAGGGGTAAAAATTTATTCAACACAAAAAGAGATACCCCCCCCAAAAAAAAGCACTACTTAATTTAAATATATATGAAAGAAACTATTTTAGCTAACTTGTTAAATTGAATGAATCCAAAAATTTAAATCAAGTTATAAAATATAAAATGTAAATGTCAAGCAATTTGAAGACATTCTCTTTGAAAGCACTTGCACATTACATATATTTCCATTTACTTGTTATTAGGTTTTAAAATTAAAAACAAAATTGAAAATCGAAGCAAAATGACCCATTAAAAAGTCATCACAATCAAATAGAACATCTTATAAAATGTTCTTCTATCTAGATTTAGGGCTTTAAAAATACTAGAAGTGAAGCCTTTTAGGTATGTTATCAATATTTTTAGGCTTAGAACCAATGTCAGTATTCTTAAAAGAAGAAGATATTCACCACAATCCTACTTCACTATACTAAACATGCAATTGAATTGCATTTGACATTCCTGTTATTTCATGATATAAGTATAAAATAGTGTAGCATAGTTTTAACTATTTATTAAAAAAATTAAAAAGAGATAAATGCCTTCTCTCTTGAGAGATCATTAGAGTTCTTAAGAAACCAAACTACATTAAGATACTAATATTGTTAAAATTGAGTTGGAGTCATTACCATAGTTAGTTCAACTTAGTGACAATAGGGATCTTTTTTTCTTTTTTGGAGCTCTAGTGAATACCAGACATATTAAGCCAGCCAAAATGACAACAAATTTTATAAACTAAGACTTTACATGTATGATTTTCAGATTGGAAACAGATCTTATTAGATCACTAATAAGAGGTAAAAATAACAACTTTAAGTATATCCGAGGATCAAAATTGATTGCAAACATTGAGAAGCTTTCCAGTAGCAAAAATTTGCAATCAACCCATCGTTGTCATGAAAGAGGACAATTTGATATTAGTTTGTCAAAATGAGAAATTGACTTCATAGTCCAATATGCTATAAGATGTTTCCATTGCCTTCAACCACCTTAGTTTCTGCAACATAAAATAGAACACAAATAATGTAATCACTTAGATGTGTAATGTAAAGATGTTTATTCAATAAAACAAAAACCGAGAAAAAAAATTATGGGCAAGTCCACTTTAGGTACTGCTCGTTGGTTAGACATTGACAAGTTTATTCAGCTGGTTTTATTTTCTCTATTTGGAATGCTAAAGATAACATAGATGATACTAATCTTAATAAGATAATGATAGGTGGGACCCTTACATTGTCATTTTTTATCTTGCTTATGACTAAGGTAAATCAGATGATTGGGATCCACTTTTTCTAGTGATCTTATACTAGGTATATAGAAGCTTTGTGTAATTGTCTTTAACTCAGACTACCCCAATTGAAATGTTGAGGTGTAATTCTTTTTATTAGCACTTGTTGTTAGGCTAGTACTATTGCAATCGATTGCACACAATTTTCATTAACTCGTGATTATTCAATTGCTTGTCTACCAATCATATTTATGAATTTTTTTATTTGATTCTTTTTAAAAAAATTTAAATAGTTAAGATGAAAGATTTTTAAGTTTTCAAATTACAAAAATGTTTTCTTGAATCTGTTTGGTTCAAATGATTTGCATCTTATTACTAGAATTCTTAGATCCACTTTCTACATCATTTTATTTAGGCAAAATTTTTAGGTCATTAAAATAATGTTTAGTATGTTTTAATTTTCTTTTCAAATCATTTAAATTTTTTTTATCTAAATCTTTAAATATTTTAAAGATTTATTTTAGTTATCCTCATAAAATTCATTAATATAAATATATATCTTTGATAATTAATATATATTTTCTATATAGTATATAATTAAATTAAATATTAGATAAAAATGAATAAATAATTTGTATATTATAAATATTATTAATATATTTAATTCTATATATATGCAATAATATAATTAAAATTATTGTATTAGGATCAAATACATTTTTGATATTAAAAGAAAATCAAAATTAAACATGTTATATATAATCAATGAATAATTAAATTATATTTAATAATATATTAGTAAGGTTCAATATATTAGATTATTAAAATACATTAAAATTATTGTATTAGGATCAAATACATTTTTGATATTAAAAGAAAATCAAAATTAAACATGTTATAATCAATGAATAATTAAATTATATTTAATAATATATTAGTAAGGTTCAATATATTAAATTATTAAAATACTGTGATTAAGTTGTGAATAAATAATTTAATATTATGCATATTATTGATCAATATTATGAACATATTTAATTATAATCTAAATTATATTTATAATATAAATAAAATATAATATTATATATCTTTATCATATAATATTAAATTTAATATAATTTAAAATATTGTATAAAGATTAATATATTAATTATAAATAATTTATTAATAATAACATTACCCAAAATATAATAATAATAAATCTATTATTAATCATTATATTAAATTTTTTATTAAATAATTATTAATTAAATTAAGATTATTATTATTATTATTAATTTTATAGTTATAATTTAAATAAATGATTATAACTTAATTTATAATTCTTAATTATATTATAACTTTAATCTTAATTCTTATTTATTATTATAATTCTAAAATACTTATCATAATGATTAAGATTAAAATTAGGTTTATAATAAGACTCAGTGTTGGAATAAGGGTTATAAGGTTAGGGTTAAAGTTACAATTATTTTTAACTTAAGATTAAAATTTAGCCCTAGAGTTAGATTGAGAACTAGGGTTAAATTTAAAAAAAAAAAAGATTAGGGTTGTATCTAATATTAGATTTAGAGTTAGAATGAGGTTAAACAATTTGGGATAGGGTACAAATTATGTTAAGGTTAGAATAAAGGTTATTATTAAGGTTTGAATTAGTTATAGATAGTATTGTAATTTTATAACATAGTTATAATTATGTGCATTTTCTATTATTTTATTGCAAGAATATATTATCTCAAATAATTATCCAACCTACCTCTAAACAAATATTTTATTATTGCAATACAAAAAGGCAAGTATTGGCCACTACATGACACTTGTTTAAGATTGTTTTATAAATTGATAATATAAATAATTTTCATTAAAAAAAAAGAAAACCACCTTTTAAAGCAACAATATAGTAAGATGCTTAGAAAACCTAAGATCCCAACAACTGTTGATTTTGAAATTGACAATTTCCTCTTCCTAGGGATCTGCAAATTCCATATCAAATAAAGAGTTCATAAAGGTATTATGAAATTCCTAAATATTATCAAATCAGATTTCTTTTCAGCAGACATGGACACATCCAAACAACACAATGAAATACAATAAAATCATCTTCACAAAAAGGGAAAAAAACCAAAAAGTTGAGAAATAATATTTACCATGTATAAAGGAAGCTTGAAGAGATGACACATGATAGATAAGTTGAAGTCTATGACAAAATTTCTTTTTGTTTCATCCAAATTGTAATGCCCCATCAGGAACCCTAAAGGAAAACATCATAATCTATGCAACTAAGGGTGAAATAATTTTTTTTTAATTTTTAAATGCATGAATTAAACCTTAGTACATCTAATAACATAGCAGAAGTTTAACACCTGAATTTCCTAAGGGTTACCAACGAATATTACTTCGTAAATTAATTATTTAAGATAAAATTTCTGCAATGAAAGAATCTAAATTTCTTCAAGCAATCATATATTATATACATCAGAAATTAGTAATTGAAGTAGCATATCTTACAATATTTCTTTGCTTTCAATATTCAAAAATACATGTTTTCAAAAAGAAATTACATCATGAGCTAAAATGATACAAAATGAGAGTTACATATAGTTTCTTTTCAAAACCTCTAGTATTTAACTGAATGATGGATAGGAAGAAGAGTCGGTACATGAATCACGATCCATGAATATTAGCGAAGTCCTTCCTCGCCTGAAGATACGTACCAGAACATCCGATGGAAAGTGACACTACCACCCGACCATGTGATTCCGAAAAGGAACCACCCCACCGTGCTGGAGATAGTAGATAACCCTCAAGCAAGCAAAATGATACAAGAACACAAAGGACTACAAGACTCCACTTACATTTATGTGACCCAACTCACTAAACACTAGTGACTCTAAGGAGAAAGTGTCATCGCATGTCTTACGGTGGATACCATGGTACAGCCTCCATAGGTCCCGGCCCCCATCCTGGGTTATCCTGGTAACCTCTCTCGAACCTCCAATTCCAACTAAGACTCATGCGGACCTTAAAAATCCTCTCATGAAGACAAGGTGGTAAGTTTGCCATTCTAGGCCTTCTCGCTACATTATGAGCCCTATACTAGCACTCACCTATGTGCGAGACACATTATTTCATTTAACTTTTATTCTACCCTTCCTTAGTCATCTATTAGGTTTTCACTTTCTTAACCAACTTCCAACGGGTTATCTTGTCCCCACTTTGGCATGGTTCCCACTCGAAAGCCACTCTCTCTCTTAGGACACTATGGGTTAGTTCTATCTACAGAACTCTATGGCGACACAGACAGCCATTCCCAAACTTGACCTACCTCAAATGAAAGATACAAAATTACTAACCTAAGGTTTGGCCATTACGAACAACTCATAGTGGCTCACTCCCTTAAGGTTATACATCTAAATGTACTGGCCAAGACACAACACAAGACAAATTGACAACATGACTTAATGTACTTAGTTGCGACCACCATATAAAACAAGATAATCCTATGTACCGATACCTATCACAAAATTAACTTGCAAAACGTAAACATGTTGTCAAGACACAGAGAACAATATGGTCGGTAAAACACATAATTTTACACTTAATGACAAGTTTAAGAGTTCTATTACTCTTGTTAACAACTATAGGTATGTTACCTTAATAATTTCCATTTATACAAATAAACGAAGATTAAAATAGAAATATTCATTTCATCAAGGAAATCTTACAATAAAACGTAATACATTTCTTCATAGAAAAATGCCTTTATTTTTATTTATTTATCTTTTTAACACAAGAGTGTTACATCATTCTTCCGGAAAATACGAAGAAGTACACTCATCAGACTCTACATGATCTAAAGGAGTATATCCTTCAGATTTGCTTTCACTTTGGGGAAAGTACCCCACAGACTCATTATCACTCAAGGGGGTATACCCCTCCGATGAGTCAGAACTTATAACTATTGGCTTTTCAGGCGAGCACTCTGACTTGGGTTCTTTTCCTTTTTCAGTGGTAGCTTCTTTGGTTGGGCTTTGAATAGGACCTTTTTCTATTTCTTTGCTGCCTTCTGGAGCTGGGTTCTCTTCAGCAGGGTTGTCATCCACAACGGGCTTGACAAGAGTCAAAGAATCTTTCTTGACTTTTAGGTAGTGAGCATAACCCGCTACTGATTTGCGAGCTGTCTATTTGGCTTGTACCATCTCTGTAACGTATCAATAGTAAACTATTACTTCCCAGAACTCTCCTAGAGCTATGTCAAATAAATCTTAATATCTAGGCGTTGAACATAATCATACCTTTCTTCCATTAAGAAATTTGAACTTAAACACTATTCCACTTCTTTAGTCCTAATGTAATCACAACTTCTACTATACGATTTTATTTAACAAACTCTAACGAATAACTAAAACATAACCATAACTATTTCATAAGCATGATATATAACTGAGATTGTAAATAATAACGATTATAAACTAAGAAATTCCTGACCTACTTGAAGTGTTGATCAATATGCAAGACCTTGACGCCTGCTTGCTGATAAATATACCTTGCTTGCGATCCTTTTCACCAATGCTTCCAGCTCTATCAAAGAAACAGGCAAACAACTCTCTCTTGATTCTATCAACCACTATCCTTTCTAAACATCTCTCACTTGATACTATAAAAACAACCACTATCCTCTCTAACTCTACTCTCCTCTCTACGATCCTTCGTCCTTCCTTGGATGTCACAAAAGCCTTCCCTTTCCTCTCTACCCACACCCCTTTTTATACTAAAAAAAACATCCATCGCTCCCCTAAATCTGGCTTAGTGATAGCTATCTACTGAAACTCTTTTACTACTAACTCTTCTACTTCCTCCACGCAGGGAGTCCACCTCTAGTTAGCTTCAGTCTTTAGCGCTCCTTGATAACGATTATGACAACTATCGGCTGGGTGGAGAGGTTAATTCATTACTTCATTCACTGATGCATTTGCAAACAGTGACTTGTGCGTTCAATTTGCCAGGTCTAGAGTCCATTAAGGATTATGACTTAGTCTCCACCTTGCGTGCCAGTCCATTCTCCTTTCAAACCGGTCAATCAGCTGTTAGTTGCCAACGAACTGGAGCTCGTGGAGAATCTGGACGTGGAGAGGTGATAGTTTATCACTTTGGACTGCGAGAGGTGTCTTCCATTATTCGCTGACTGAAGTAGACACGCAGGAACCCTCACCTCGCTTGCTGGCTGCAGAGTTTATGGCGGAAGAGGGAGACGTGGTATGCGAAGGAGGAGGGTAGTCGGTGGTAATACCGACCCCTCCCTATATTAAGGGGGGTGGTCGATATTACCATCGACCGCCATAGACCAAACAACGAACCTTAACCTCCGCCACCTTTTATAAGGTCGAAACTGATGTTATTTGTTTTCTTTAATATACTTTTGTTATTACGTTTTAATATCATTTCTTTGTTATATTTTAATAATTAATTAATGACTTTGTATAATATAATTATTTAAATATTAATCCTTCTTTAGCAATCATATTTGTAAATGTGTATTTTGGTTTTCCAATATTTATAACGAGTGGCGTTTCTTATATATATATATATATTCAAATAATTGAATTCTGTATATATTACATGTTCGAAAAGTCTATAAAACATGATATATTTATAATTCTAATTATATACACGCATAATCCAAAATCACAGTAAACCGATGGCGATATAAACTACTGATAATACGATCACCTTATCTCAACTCAAATAACTACTTATCAGTGACTATTGCCTTCCAAGTATATTATGTCCTTATATTTATTCAAATGATCGAATTGCAACCATCGAGCTAACAAGTTGATAAGATTCATATCAACTCATACTAAGATATTAACTCGTCCTTTATAAACAATATTAAGTCACTAGATCACTTGATTCTTTTTCCTCCAATTACCAAAACTACTCTTATGGACGTAATAAACGTAACATTTACCAATGACATACAAAAATTGGGACACTGGATACGTAGACTGAGCAAGCATCAAGCGACTTTTATAAAGATCAAACAATAAAATATGAAGACCAAACCAATTGACAGAATGACTTACTGAAGGCACTCACCCGAGTGTAACTGACTAAAATTAGGGTCAACTACTATCTCCTTCACTTCCATCGGAAAATATAAGGCACGCTCAGACCTGTGTAGCCAGGTGGAGACGATACCCCGTACCTACCCGGTACTTGTACCTGCAACATCCTGCATCACCGACCACACATGCATATATACATATATCAAAATTTTAACATACACACCGATGAAGGAGATTCGCGACGTTCCCTGTCTCACCGAGATGAGTGAAGGAAAATCATCCCCATGCATCCCATACACTTGCAGATACACAACACATAGTGCATAGATGAAGTAAAGCATCAGTACATAGCAATGAACCATATAATGCCATAAAACATAAATACATAAATACTGCAAATAAAACATATGTCTCATAATCAGATAAAACATGAAACAATGTTATACAATTCTAAATAACCAATGATAATGTATCCACTGAGAATAATAAGAACAAAGTATTAGTTCAAATGAGTAAGGGTACTACACAAATCAAGGATGTAAGCTACAAACTCACATTCACTGTGAGGAAAAATTTGGGTAACAAAAATTCTATTTTCATTAATTACACTACCATGAAATACTTGTATGGTCATCTGGGCATCCTCTACAGACACAAATCTAACATATCCTTAGCCTTTAGAAATACCATTGTCTAATGTAGCCACTCTAGCTGACATCAATTCTCCATAGGTAGAGAACATCATGTGAAGCTGCTCACTAGTGATGGATGGATCTAGATGATTTATAAACAAATTTCCCTCCAATGCATTGATCTTTGGCCCTTTCGGCTGGATGGCCACTTGAAGAAGTTGGCCCTTCATAGTATAACCATCCAAGACCTGCAAAGCCAAGACAACATACCAAGCTTTTACATAATTTACATAATCATAGCCCAAAGGCTTATGAGAAATTTTGTCCTTGATCACATGACAATAAGCTAGAAGACCATATAACTCGAATCCTTTTTATCAATTCTTCTTTTGTTACAATCTCTTCTAGATTTCCTACAATTAGAGAGGTTGTAGTTGAATCCACTCCAAAAAGTCTTTCTTGTTCTTGCTTCTCTACTTCCATGCCTAGATGCTTGACAATCAATGCAACTAATTACAATTCATTCAAAGAAAATCTCATAAAATATTTGTTTTTGTTCAAAATAGAAAATATATATCTTCTTCATTGATAACTAAGATCACATATCAATCTTTCTAAATAAATAAATCAATATCATTGAGTGCATGGTATTATCTCTGGCAACCTCAATATATTTTTTCTTAAAGAAAGCAAAAGAAAGGAAAAAAAAATCTCGAATGATTAATTCATGGTCTGCAAACTAGTGAGGCAAGGGATGGAAATTAGATAATTGAAAGCTCAAATTGGAGAAACAAGCGAACAAAGGATCATATATATGTTTTCATCCTAGGTTCTAGCATAAATTTACAAAAATTTCAAAAGCACTTTTTATGTCGTAAGCTTCACATGATAAATGCTTTATAGAAAGGATTTCATTCAAGTTGCAAGATGGAGAGGGAATGAATTTTATAATATAACTTCAAACAAAAATGTAAAAGACAAACCACAGGCTCTTCAATTCCTTCATCAACAAATCAGATCTGAAAACAATGAGATGGTAGCAAATAGTATATAAAAACAATATTTGATACTAAAATTAAATAAGTAATAAATAAATAAGATAAAATTTTAAATTAATAAAAATAAAATAATTTTCAAATAACTTTATTATAAATAGCCTGATTTATATGTAAAAAGTAATTTAAAATGAACACTTTTAAGGGATTTTAAAATAGATATATTGAAGACATTTTTATTAACAATTAATATTTATGTTATGAATATTTATATATTATATTTAAATAAAGGATTCATACATTATATAAATAGTTTAAGTTAAATAATTTATATTAAAAAATTGTAATTTTATATGAGGCAATAATAATAAATATAAAATTATGTTGCAATTTAGTTTTATTAATTAGCACTTGCCGTTAGGTTAGTACTATTGCAATCGGTTAGATCGAATTTTCATTAATGCGTTATTATTCAATTGTTTTTCCATCAATTATATCTATTAATTTTTTAAAAATTTCAATAGTTAAGATACATGATTTTTAAGTTTTCAAATTATGGAAATTGTTTTTCTTCAATCTAATTGGCTCAAATAATTTGCAACTTATTATCGGATTTCCCAAATCCACTTTCTACATAAGTTTTCTTAGGAAATTTTTTAGGTCATTAAAATAATATTATATTATTGACTTTGTTTTGTTACTGCACACGTACACTTATTGAATTTCACTTATTCATAATTTTACAAAGAATAATCAATTTTGAAAGTAATTAAAAAAAAAACACTATTATTTTATTTTATTATTTAAAAAACTCATATATCTATATAGATATTCTTTAAGTTTAGAAAGTGTTATATTTATATTTATATATATATTTATATATATATATATATATATATATATATATATATATATATATATATATATATATATATATATATATATATATATATATATATATATATATATATATATATTCTTTAATTTTAGAAAGTGATAATAAACTACATTTCAATAGACATTTTTAAATATAACAACATATGCATTGTTAAAATATTAGAATTTGTTTGTTAAATTTCACTAGCATTTGATTATCAAAAGTAATATTTTTTACATAGATATGTCAAAATTTTTTATTAATATCAAAAAAATTTAAAATAAAATAAAATATTCTTAATGTTTTATTATAATTTTGCATTGATTATTTAACTTAATTTTATGTTTAGATATTTAGATGTTTTTATTTCTATATATATCTTATTTTTTAATATTATATTAATATAATAATTATATTTGTTTTTCAATAAAAGTGGAGAACCACTAATTTTATTAATTATAATTTTTTAGAAACCTGGTTCAAAGAGCACTAGTAGAAAAAACCAATAAAATAAAACCTTCGGTCTTGCTCATAAAAAAATCCCACTGGGAAGATAACATGTACAATTACATCAAAAAGGAGATATGAGACCTCCAAACCAGTCCAACCCATCCCAAAAAATCTTATAAGCCAACACTGATAACAAAATGATAACCCAACCCATCCAAAACTTGTGTGCCAATTACAAAATCGCCTGCCAAAGAGCTCAAGAGAAGATGAAGAAAGCAATCATCAAGAATGAAGAAACCAATTGGTTGGACCCTCATATGAAGGAGGCAAAATCATCTCAAACTGAGAACCAAACAAAACCTGATCATCCGAAGCAACCACCTGCAGAGGTTCCACCATGTTTGGGAGAGACATAACTGCATTCATAGAGTCAAGAAGAAAGTGTAAACCTAAAAAAATATTTACAACAACAACCAAGGTAACCGGTGAAACATGATCCAAGAAGGCTACAAGAGAAAACATCGTATCATCATAGATATTAGAAACCAAACCATCTCTCAATATTGAAAATAATTCACAATGCCAACCATTAGATAATAGTTGATGCTGAAATAAAAAGCCACCACAAGGAAAATGACCAAATTCAAAACGATAAGAAGACATAGCACTATCCAAATCAAAAGCATAATAAAAAGAGGAATGTAAATATGCATCCAATAATGCCCGAACCAAAGAAGCATCCATGAACATATCCATACAAACAATAACAAAACAAGAAGCCACTTCAACAAGAAAAATATTAGCATTTTCCACCAGCCACCTCTACCCACCACCTTACGAATGAACTATAGTTAATTATTATATTAATGTTATAATTAATTAAAAATTTCTTAAAATGAATATTGGAAACTTAATTATGAAAATTTAGTTATTTTTCTTTTGAATATATTAATGTAGCTCATACTACACAAATAAATTTTTTCAAAAACTAATTTTAAATAAAATACATTTGTGAAATCAATCCAACTATCAAGAAAGCCTTCTACCATATAGTGATAAATAGGATTATTATTTATTTTCATAACACATTTTTTAAATAAAATAAAATATTCTTAATATTCTAAGTACTTATTTTAATAAAATTTTATGATTAGTTATTTTATTATTCTTATCTTATTTTTTAACATTATATTAATATAATATTATAGTTTAATATTATATTTTATTGACATAATAATAATATAGTTTATTGTTATATTAATATAATAGTTATTCATATATTTCAAAAATTATATATTGAAGAATGAATTATGAAAACTGGAATACTTTCTCCTTTCAATTACTTTCTTGAATCACATTACAAAAATAGTATTTTAATGAAATAATTTTAAATAAACAATACTTACATAATCAATTCAACTACCAAGAAAAATAGGCAACTACTTCTACAACCATTCAACTACTTCTTTTCTGAACCTTCATTTCATAAATATGCTTGGTTAAAATGTAATTACTTCATATTGAGAAAATTTAATCTTTGTTTATTATTTATATATATTTTAGATAAAAGTGGAGAACCACTAAATTTAATTAATATATATTTTTTTTTACAACCTGGTTCAAAGAGCACCGGTAGGAAAGAACCAGGTAAAGAAAACCTCCGGTCTCGCTCATACATAATAAGGCCAGATAAGAAGCCAACCCAAAAATTCCTCAATAGCCAAGGCAACAAAAAACCCCACCCCCCCAAATAGTATGAGTACAAAATTTCTCTGCATGAGAGAATATACATCAAGAATGCAGGAACCAAGAACTAGTGCTTTCCAATGGAGGAGAGGAAGGGTGGATAATATCATCAATGTGAATTGCAGGAGGCACAATCTGAAGTGGCAAAATTAAAGTTGGAGAAGACATCACCGCTTTCAACGAATCCAGTAGAAAGTGAATTCCTGAAAACACATTAACAATCGCTGCCAAGATATCTGGAGAAACATGATCTAACAAAACTACCTGAGCAAACATAGTATCATCATAGAGGTTAGAAATCAAGCCTCCTCTCAAAATTGAAAGAAGTTCACCATGCCAGCCAAAAGATAGTAGTTGAGAACGAGATAGGAAACCACCATAAGAAAAATTGCCAAACTCAAAATGATAGAGAGACAAAAAATTATCCAAATCAGCAGTAGAATAAAAATAGGGATGGAAGTATGCATCAAAAAGTGCCCTGACCATAGAAGAATCCAAGAGCAAATCCATACAGATAGTGATAAAACGAGATGCAACCTCAGCAAGGAAACAATCTGCATTTTCCACCAGCCAACGTCTGGCTAGAACTTTGCGAAAAGCCAAAGAGAAATATAGAGATTTTTTTTTAAATAAAAGGCCAAGCTTTTCATCATTAAAACCATGAGAGTCCTGGAAGTCATGTTGCTTAATTGGCATCGAGACTCTATAACCCACAACCTTCATAAAAAGATAATGTGATACAAAAAGAGCAGGAATATAAAGAAACCAGAGGCCATCATAAAAGAGCAAGCTTTGGCACCGAAGGACATGACAAATATATCAGCACAAGCTAGCCCATGACAAATCGTGCAAACAAACACCCGCAGACCACTACCTCAAAAAAAGAATAATGTGAACTTCCTTTCAAAAAGTACAACCATAAACTCACAAGATCATAACATATAATATAGATTGTCACATGAATGAAATCCCCAAAGTCACAATCATAAATAGATTCAGAATACAATAAGAAATCAATAAATAATTAAGTGAGAACTATTGATGTCCTAATAAAATACAATACTAGAATTTATTTCATTGTTGAACCTTCATATAAATATGCTTGGTTAAAATGCAATTACTTCATATTGAGAAAATTTAATTTTTATTTATTATATTTGTTTAATAGAATTATCAAAACTGTCTCTTATTTTTCTCAATGGATTTAATTTGTTGTGGCTTAAAAAGATTTATTTTTTTCATGTTTAATTTAATCAATTCTTTCTACATATATAAAATTTAATGTGGCTGATTTTTATTTATTTATTATTACAAAATTATGGATAGAAAATTGGCAATTCCAAATTCAAATTTTGTTCTATTTATTTGATTTGGTATGATTATTTTTTCTTAATTTCAATTTTTTTAATTTAAAATAGAGATAGTTAGTTAAATTAAAAATATATTATTTTAAAATACTTATATAATATCTGGATTGGATAAAGTGTTGACTAATAAATTATGTGGATCTATTAAAGAATACAAAAAATTGAACTTGTTTATCACTTAGTAAAAGTAAAAGATTTTAAAGATTTTTCATGTCATTTTAATCTTAATTTTTTAAATTTTGTTAGGAGTTAATATATTTCTTTTTTAAGAATGCACAATAATAGAATTGGAACATGATCATGTCATAAATGAAATTCATAGAAAAATAAGTAACTTTTAAATTTTTACTATATTGAGAAGCATTTTATAATGACAAGTTACACCTAGGTTGAACATAAGTGTTTTATTCAACATAGTAGTACAAAGGCATTACTATCAAACATTCCAAAATGGCAATTGAAATATAGTTTTATTTGGCTTTCATAGTCAAATTGCAATTCACAAGATTCTAACCCACTATGAACTTTTGATAGTTCCAAAGAGCAAAACGGTTTTGCCAACATTTGGCAGGAACTATGCTACAACGCGACCTTGTTACAATTGTCTTTCCATAAACTTAAAATTATGTTAAAAGTATTTTAATCTTTTAGCTTTGTAAATTCCCCATCTTGTCAAGAAAGAATCTCAACATTGAATAGATTATGGAGATATGTTATAGTTGTCTTTTCTCAAACTTAAAATTATGTAATAGTATTTTAAATGTAGATATATGTTTTTTTGGATTTGATTTCTATAATATCTTTAATTAAGTGCAAATATGTTGAAAAAAAATATTTATTAAGTTAGGATTAACATTTTAATTTAAACCTTATTCACAACTCTATATCAAATCATAACCTTAATATTGCAAAAAGCTCAATTTGAACCATAATCCTAATTGAATATTAAATTAAATTAAACACCAACACTAAACAAATTTAACCTTAACCCTAATCACAACCCTAAACCATATGAAACCATGTTCCTAACCTTAAACCAAAATGAATCCTTACTCTAACTCTAAACCAAATGTAATTCTAAACCTTAAACAAATTATTAATCCTAAAACTAACACTAAAATAAATTAAATCCTATTCCAAATATTGAATGCTAACCCCAAACCAAATTAAACCCTAATCCTAAACATAAGTGAATATTCTATCAAATTAAATTGTAAAATATCATAATAAGTATAACATTTTATACCTTAAATTAAACTAAATCAAATTATTAATATACTTTTTATAATAACTTAAATTTAAACAAATCAAATTAATTAAATAATATAATTTAACAACTTAATAATTAAATCAAACAAATTATAGTAAACTAAATCAAATAAATTAAAATAAATTAAATTAATTAACTTAAATTACATAAATTAAAATGTTTTAATACTATAATATTATATAAATAGTAAAATTAATTTAATATTTTATTCTAAATCAAATTGAATGCTAAACCTTAACCCAATTTAAGACTAAACCAAACTAAACACTAACAAAACCCAAATTGAGCCATAAACAAACCCATAACAAAAGTTTAAACCATGACTCTAACCTTGCACCAAAATGAACCCTAACCATTAACCTAATAATTTATCTTTAATTTTGACAATTTGACTCTAATAATTTATCTTTAATTTTGACAATTTGACTAATAATTTTTCTTAAATTTTGACAATTTGACTCTAAACCAAATTGTACCATAATATTAACACTATACCAATTAAATCCTAACCATAAACCAAATTAACCCTAAACCTAAAAATAACCTTAATTATGATCGGACAATAAACTCAATTCAATTGTAAAGAAATTCTACCTTAAACCAAGCTCAAGCTTCAACCTATACAAAATTGACCCTAAACCCTAAATCAAATTTAGCTATTAACCATATTAAATCTTAACCCTTATCCTAATTAAACCCTAAAGTAGATTGAACCCTAATCTTAAATAAAAACTAAACCAGAGTGAACCCTAATCCTATATGAACACTAAACTAGATTGAACTGTAACACTGAATGAAATTGTACCCTAACCTTAATACTAAATCAAATTAAATACTAACCTCGAACCCTCACATTAAAGTTATATTACAATTAGGGTTATAATTGAACAATAGCTACTATTATATTAGCACTAAAGTTTTGGTCAAATTAGGATTAAAATTTAATAATGGTTACATTTCAATTTTAATTTTGATTTAACTTAATTTTTTTAATATATATTAAGATAATTTTATTAAAGTTAAAATATCTCAATCATAAAACAATTTATTCTTTAAAATTTATTTAAATAATTAATTAGAAATAAATAATTAAACTTATAAATATAAGTTTATTTATTTAAATTCTTTTTTTTTATTGTTGCAGAGAAATTGGTATTACAAATGATTAATATGCTCCTTAGTTACTATTGTGCAAATACCCTTTGGGGATAAACATAGGTGTGAGAATTTGATGTCTGAGCCTCTCTTTTGTTTACTCCATTTATATGTACTAGTTTGATTGAATTCTTCTATTACCTATTGATTCATTATAATTAATTGATACAGTATAAATTGTTAATCTCTTCTATTTGCTAATTGTTTGCTAAAATTCATATTCAATTACTATTACAAATCTACACGACAAGTACTCGCCACTACGTGGAACTTGTTTCAAATTATTATTGATGATATTTGGTTGGATAATGTATTCAATGATTAGGATAATTTATTTTATATTTAATTTTTTGTTTAATAAGTTTTTATTTATTAATTTTGGATTGTTTATAATTAGGTTTATTATCTATATTAATCTATGTTTTTATGTAGTATCCTATGTCAAGATACACATTATAATATTTTAACTTTGATTACACAAAGGTCTACAATTTCATGACCACCTTTTACTATTATATTAAATTTTATAACTATTTGATTACTTAATTGTCTTTCAATTAATGCTTTAAAAAAATGCAAATTACCAAAAGAAATAGTTTATAAAAGTTAATATTTCTGAGTTGGGTCTGGATGATATTTCTTAATTGGGCAACTTACATCCACTCACTTGTTCCCGTGATAGCTTTCATCTTTTTATAACATTTTTATAAAAAAAAATTCTAACATTATTTCTTTCAAAATAATTCCCATGGATAGCTTCCATCTTCCAACTTAACCTTTTTCTGAATTAGATCTCTCACACTCTAAATTAAAAAACATAGACACATACTCTCTGTAATAACCCACTCTAATCAACCCAAATTTTTTTGACTGTACTCTCTATATACCTTCTCCCGAAACCACATGACCAAGATAGTTCACCTCAGACTGGAAGAAGTCACATTTCGCCAAATTGGCATAAAGTTGATTCTCCCTCAAGCACTGCAATACCTGACATAAGTGACCCTCATGCTCTTCCATAGTTCTAGAATAAATCAATATGTCATCCAAGAACACAATGATGAAACGATCAAGGTAGGTGCAAAAAAACCCATTCATGAGGCTCATAAAAATAGAAGGCGCGTTCGTCAACCCAAATGGCACCACTGTGAACTCATAGTGACCATCATGAGTATGAAACATTGTCTTATGAATATCCGCATCCTGAATGCGCAACTGATGATACCCAGATTTCAGATCAATCTTAGAGAACACCTTGACTCCCTTAACCTGATAAAAAAGATCATCTATACGAGGCAATGGATATCGATTCCAGATGGTTACCTTATTTAATTGTCGGTAATCAATGCATAACCGAAGAGAACCATCTTTCTTCTTAACAAAGATAATAGGCACACCCCAAGGAGAAACACTAGGACGAATGAATCCCTTGGCCAACAATTCTTCTATCTGCAACTTCAACTCACTCAACTCCTGAGTAGTCATCTGATATGGAGCTCTTGAAATAGGTTCTGCACTAGGAACCAAATCAATGCGAAAGTCTATGTCTCGCTTCAGAGGCATACTAGGAATATCCAATGGAAACACATCAGCATACTCTCGAAGAATAGGGTGAGCATCAAGAGTGATTTCTCAACTCTCTGACTCATCCACATCCTCAAGAGTAACTACAAAAGCTAACATCCTCTACGCATGCATTGCTTAAGTTGCATAGCAGAGATCATTCATAGGGATATCGGTCTCTAAACTCCAACAAACTCCACTTCTCTACCAAGATCATCTAAACACTCCACTGTCTTCTTGCGACAGTCTACACGAGCACTATGAGATGATAGCCAATCCATCCCCAACACAACTCCATAAGAACCCAAAGGAATGACTCGAAGGTCAACAAAGGTAACTATGGTTCCTAGGTCCAACTCACAACTGGGAATAAAGGCATCTACAAAAACATAGACACTTGTAGCCAACTCCACTGGCCACCTCCCCTAGCTTTCCTAACCATGACCTAGCACCACAAAAGAGAAAATGGTTTAGATCTATGGAAAGGATAAGACAACAGAAAAACAAACATTAAGACCTAGCAAGATGGTCAACTGAAAGGATCACTACAAACCCAGAGTACCCAGTGTTGGAACTTGGGCTCTGATACTGCTGGCCTCTGACTACCTATATGGTGGAAACGCTGAGGGCACTGCGCGGCTATGTGACCAAACTATCCACAAGAGAAGCAATCTCCTCTACCTGGTCCTTTATTATCTGTCGGCCCACTAGACTGCTAGAAACTTCCCTGGCTAGGGGCGTGAGATGCACTCTGTGAGGACTGCCCTGAAGGGCCCTATTTGCCCCTCTACCAGTTCCTGTTTTTCCTATACTGTGAGTTGCCACCTTTTTGGCCTTGGAACTATTTTAGTTTTGACAGTTGCTGTTGCTGCTTTCCACCCTTAGCGGGTGCCTAAGGAGTCCTAAATGGTGCAGTTGACTGGGATAGATTTCCCCGAGCTCTGTTCCCACTGGAAGGTGCACTCCCTATCTGCACACCTAACTGACCACCAAGTGCACGGCTAAGGTTTAGCTCAACCAATCTAGCTTTCACCACGGCTATCTCAACTGAAGGTGGCTCAAACACCCTCACTCCTCCACTGATGCGGTCATTCAAACCTCTCAAGAAGTGCTGAACAAGCATAGCCTCATCATTACCAATCCCGGCATACTGTTTGAGCTCATAGAGCCTGTGATCATACTGGTCTACTATCATACCATAGTGACGCAAGGCGTAGAACTCATCTTCCTGAGTCTGCCTCCACTGGGGTGAGAGGAATTGTGCCCTGAATCTCTCCAGAAATAGCTCCCATGTTACAGTGTTAATGCACACACCGATCTTCTCCTCCTCTAGTCTCCACCAGATCGAAGCAAAACTATCAAGACGCATAATGACACATCTCACCTTGGTGTTGCTACTGTCTACTCCAACTATAATAATAATAACTCTAATTGAAATCTCAGCCCAAAGTTTGGACATTCATCTGATAAAGTTACTATTTTCATGGATAGTGTTCATTTAGTTATCAACCCAGGGATGTAAAACTTGAAATGGGTCCACACTATATATGCACTAAGTTCCTTCAATGGCTATTCTGCATTGCTGCAGTAACTAACATTATGCGGAAAGGAAAGATAAGCATGGAAATTATAGAAGGCTATAGGAAAACTTATAAAAACAATGTTGGAATGATCTAATATAAATAACATAAATCACTCTGTTCTGGCTTGGCTGTAGGAACAGTTAGTGGATCTATTTCTAGTGGCTACAGGAACAGTCAAGGCACAAACTTCTACTGCAACTAAAGAAGAACTAATTTCAATGAGCATAAACATAGGATCACTCACCAAGTGGGCCCCCTTGGATGAGTGATATCAAGCTTCCAGAAAAATACTTTTAGCAGATCATAACAACATATCTTTTATTCGTTGCTTCGTGAAAATGATTACATGTCTTAAAAGAAAAACTCCAGAATGCTTATCAAAATTCTCTGCTCTATTCCTTTCTATTTTGTCTAACCTCTAAGAAAAAATGAAGAGCTTATTAAAAATAAAATATCAACTAAAATGGACAACTCAAATCACGCCCGGAAGAAGAGGCGGATGATTGACTGATGAAGAAGATAACTAGAGCTTGGCTGCAGGAAACGTGGATCTAGACTAAAACACGGTCTTTGCATGCCGTAGCGATATTTTGCGAATTCAATGCCCACTAGAGTTAAACTTCTGTAGTGCTACTTGGCTGCTCCGCTCATGCCGTACCTTGCGCTCGCTCGGCTCCTCTTCAGCTTGATCTCTAGTTATTTCTTACGCGATTCTTCCTTCTTCAGGCGAGAAAGGAGAATATCCACTATGACATCATTTATTATCTGCACTACAACAAAAACAACATACAAGGACATGCATACATATTTTATTTAATTAATACATTCATTAATTCACATATGATATTACCCTAAATAATCCGCATAGAAACATGAACAAATCATTTGGCTACAAGAATAAATGGCATGGCTGCAAGAATAAACCGACAAAGTTCAAGCATGATTTCATAAGTTTAGGTTTAACACATGGAATACATATAGTCAATTTACAATACTTCACTACTACTATGCAAACCAAAAGATGTCAAAAACCTAAGAGTTTTGATGATAAAAACATGACAAAGTTTCAACTTATCATGCCCCCCAACTTTAAGAGTTTGCTGATCCTACAACAAAAGGAAAATTTCTGACTCTTGCTGTAACTCTTAAATCACCAACGATGCCCTGACCTGTCCCCCCTGAATCCAAGTTCCAATAAAATCCTTTCATTTTTTCCAGCCTGGACCGTCTAGCTATTTCTTCTGTGACTGCATCATAATTCTACTCTATAGGCTGACATGCCAAAAGCAACCACAGAAGGATTGGGGGTTGAAAGATCAATGGTAGCCAATTGTTGGCTTTCTCCCTGCCTAACTGTATGTATCTGGGGGATCTTTGCATGGGTGCATGAAAATTTTGTAGTGAATAAGGTTCTCCCTATTTTAACTGTTCTAGTAGATTATTCCAGTGCTGAGTTAACCCTTTTATTGCAGTTGTCCTGTCAGTCTGAATCAAATGCTCATATGCTTGATAGACTTATTCTCTCATTGGAAGCACTAATTTTCTAACATCATCTCTTACCAGTAACTTCTACCAATCATAGTAAAGAACTCTTGGTGCTTCTGATTCCCTTCTTAATGGTAATGGACAATCAAGCTCTAATTTTTCATACTCCTTGGCTTGTGCCCCCATGATAATCTCATTTTGGATCCATGACATTAAAGCTTTGATATGGATATCCCCAATATACAATAAAGGGTTCCACTCCCTGTCTGAGGGTACAACATAGTTATGTAGGTATAATTCACATAGCAAATTCTTCACAGTAGGTGGAGAGGTTTGGTAAGCATAAAAGAATTCTTCAGGTGTTTCTAAAGAGGGGTTAAGGTCCCTAACAATGCGGTTTAGTTTGAAGTTCAGATATCACTCTTTCAAATGTACTGCATAAACTCTTGGAGGTGCCCTACACTGCATTAGCTCAAGAACCATGCCAAAAATTATTTCTACCTTAGCCTCTAATTCCTCAATTCTGTTATCTCTCTTTTCAATTTCTTTTTGTTGTTTATCAATAATCCCCTGCACCCTAGCCTTCTCTATTTCCCATTGTCTATAAAATGTTAAAGCAATAGATAAACTACTTAGGGATGAAGGGGGTCTAATAGGTACTACCTTAGACTGCAGGATTTCCTCAATAAACTCTTCAATATGAGCCGACATCTCTCCAATATTTTCATCAGGATGCTGTAGAATATCTTCAACAGTTTCTTCAAATTGTTGTGCCATAGAAGCAAGATTTGCTAATTTATCCTCAAATACATTTTCTTGGATTTCATCCTCTACAAGACTTCCTTCTTCTGAAGTTTCCACTGTAATAACCTCTACCGGATTACCCACAAGATGAGTCTTCTGTGTCTTGCTACGTGTTCTTCTTACATAAACTTTTGGAATGGCTGCAGGAGTTGCTGCAGTAGTTTTTATTTTTGTCCTACGCCTCTTGGATGCAAGAGAAATCTGAGTTACCTGTGACTGGGTCATAAGTTCTTCATCTGTTTCATCCCTTTCCAACTCTTTTCCTTTCCTTCGCAGAACTGGCAAATCTCTTCGAAGAGAAGTAGAGGGTTGTTCTTCACTTGATTCTGCTGTCTTTTCTTCCATAACAACCACAGCTCCTTCAGCAACAAGTAAATCCTCATCTGTAACAACTATGGGAGAGGAGGGTTCTGCAACATTTTCTTCTTCAACTAGCGGGTTATTTGCAATAGGGGCATCTTCAACCCTAAATTGTTGTATATCCTCAAATACACCCCATTCCCTTTATGAAACATCTCTTAGGGACCACTGTACAAGTAGCTTAACCAATCCATGATGGCCAATAGAGTGATTTCCATTTTTTCGCGTCTCCTTAGCACTTGTAGAAATGAGGTGGTATAAGACATTAGGAACATTCACTCACCAGTCATGCCGCAGATGACTAAGTAATTTAAAATGAGGTGAATGCAGATTTGAATATCGTCCTTCACATGTAATGTATTTCATAACATACAAAGCTACTTGAGGCCAATGTGCTGATAGAGAAACCCTTCTAGTTCCTTGTTTGTCCACCATTAAGGGTTCATCCATGGGAATTGTGAATTCTGCTCTGGCACTCCTTGCATATTTTGATTCTCGAAAGAGTTCTCCTTCTTGCGGAAACCCCGTTACTTCTTCTATTCACTGCTCCATAGCAATAACCCTCAAACCTTTAACTGTAGCCTCTCCTTCATTAAAGGAATGCATAAATTCTACAACAATTTCTTCATTATAATCCCTGATTTTCAAGAAGTAATCCAACCAGCCGTGGTGTCTAAAATAATGCTCACAAAGAGCATCCTGTAGCAACACTTCATGAACCATCAGCTCATGACGAATTGGATTACCACCCATCTCTTACTCTGCTATTTTTCTATCTCTGCAGCTGAACCAAAATATCTAACAGTCTTGCTAAATTGAAATTCCCTTACATATCTCAATTTTGGTGGTGGAGTTTATTACTCACTTGCGTGAAATAATAACATAATAAGTAATGATGGGGAATGAATTAGTTCAGAGTACCAAAAAGGACTGATAATTAATCACTTTGGAAACTGAACCATAAAGCACCCCCCCAACTTAACCTAGCACGTGTCCGCACAAGCTGGCAAGATTTTGGGTAGTGGAGTGGATTTAAAAAAAAGGATATAATCATAATGAACTAAAAAATGCATAATTAAAATAAAACACAATATACACATACTTGCAATTGTATGAAAATGATGGCAAAATGAAATGAAATGACAGGTAAGAATGTGGGATGGAATGTCGTGGATGGGATTTTATGTATGGAGAAGAATATTTCCATAGAATATGGAAATATTTTATTATGAAGCGGCAAATATGTTCACTGCAAAGGCTGTAGGAACTTTACCTTTATTACCTTGCTCAAGTGCAATAGGAAGCTCACAAGTTGTTGTAGGCTCATTGTTAGTTGCTGCAGGAACCTTGTCAGTTGCTGTAGTAACCTTTATGTCACTTTGTGGAGTAAACTGCTGCAGGAACTCTTCTTTAGTAGCTGGCTTATGATATAGACGTAGTCGATGACCATTTACTAAGAGTTTAAATCGAACAGTATCAATTGTGGACAAATGAACAGCTCCATTCTACAAAACTTCTTCTATCTCATATGGACCTAACCACCTAGTTTGAAGCTTTCGCATAGCATCTTTATATCTGGAATCATAGAGTAGTGCCCAGTCACCAACTTTGAATTTCTTTTCCCTAATATATTTAGCATGCCATTTTGCTCTTTATTTTGAATCAATTCTGTCTGTTGAACAACTATCTTTCTCCATTCATCTAGAGCATTTAATTGCTGAATGCGGTCTTTCTATGCTTCAGGCAATGTCATATTTAATTGCAAAGCTATCCTCAGGGTTTTATGCTCAAATTCAATAGGCATCATTGTTGTTTTTCCATAAATCATCTCAAAAGGTGTGAAACCAATTGGTGTTTTCCAAGTTGTTCTATATGCCCAAATTGCTTCTGAAAGCCAGTGAGACCAATCTTTTTTGTGAACAGACACTATTTTTGTAAGAATAGCCTCAAGCTCTCTATTGGCAACTTCTACTTGTCCATTAGTCTATGGATGATATGGAGTAGATTTTCTATGCCTTATATTGTATTCATTGACCAAAGCTTTTATCAATGTTGAAGTAAATTGGGGTCCTTGGTCTGGAACAATTTCCCTTGGTACTCCATATCTTGTAAATATCTCTTCATAAAGAAACTCAGCTACCTTATAATCTCTTGCATGTGTCATGGCACGAGCTTCTACCCATTTTGTTACATAGTCTATACATACCAAGATATAAGATCTTCCATTAGAAGGTGGATCAATTGAGCCAACAAAATCTAATCCCCACTTGTCAAATGGTGCAATTGATATTTGAGGATATAGTGGTATCTCATTATATTTTGTAGGTATTCCCATTCGCTGACATCTGTCACATTTCCATGTGTACTAACTGACATCCTTATGTAATGTGGGCCAATAGTATCCTGTATTGAGTATTTTCAGTGTTGTTCTTTTGGCAACAAAATGACCTCCACATGGCTCATCATGACATGCATGCAGGATGTCATATGTTTCATCTTCTCTAACACATCTTCACATGACTTGGTCAGGTCTAGTATAAAACAAACAATCAGCAATCCATGAGAAGTTAAAACTTTTTTCAACTAGCAACCTTCTTTCTTTAGGAGTAAATTGGCATCTTAGTTGCAGCTAAATAGTTGGCAATATCAGCATACCAAGGAGTGTGAGCTTGAATTAGAAACAAATGTTCATCTGGAAAAGTGTCATCTATTATTGTAGAATCTTCTTGCAATTGAAGATGTGATAGATAATCTGCAACCACATTAGACTTCCCTGGTTTATCAACAATTGTGATATCAAATTCCTGCATCAACAATAACTAGCGAGCTAATCTACTAGTGATTGATGGCTTATTCATGAGATATCTAATTGCAGTATGATCTATATGCACAAATATGGGATATCCTGTGATATAGTGTCTAAATTTGTTAAGTGCATATATGATAGCTAGCATTTCCTTTTTAGTAACTATGTAATTCAATTCAGGTCCCTGCAAATTTTTGCTAATATAATATATTGCATTTTCCAATTTGTTAATTTTCTATCATAGTACTGCTCCTATTGCATAATCAGATGCATCTGTATGGATCTAGAATGGTAGGGACCAATTTGGCCCTTTAAGAACTGGTGCTTGAGCTAAAGCATGCTTAAGCTTTAAGAAAGCTTCATTGCATGCTGGGGTCCATTTAAATTCTACATCTTTAGTAAGTAGTGAATATAAGAGACTTGCAATTTTACTGAAATCTTTGATAAACCGTCTGTAGTATCCAGCATGACCAAGAAAACTTCTTACATCTTTTTGCTTCATAGGGTCATTCATATGTTGAATGACCTCAATCTTTGCTGGATCCACCTGGATGCCTTGTACAAATATATGATGACCAAGGACTATTCCTTCTTCCATCATGATGAAACACTTCTCACTATTTAAAGACAAATTGTACTCTTCACATCGCTGCAAAAATTTCTTCAGATTACCCAATGCTTGATCAAATTCAGAACTATAAGTTGTAAAGTCATCCATGTAAATTTCCATAATATCTTGAGAAATATTAGAAAAGATATTGATCACTGTTCTTTGAAAAGTAGCTGGAGCATTACACAACCCAAAAGGAAGAACAAAATATACATATGTGCCCCATGGGCAAGTAAATGTTGTCTTCTCTTGATCCTCGGGAGCTATCTGAATCTGATTGTAGCCACTAAATCCATCAAGGAATGAAAAATATCTCTTACCAGATAGAGAATCCAATACTTGATCCACAAATGGCAATGGAAAATGATCTTTTCTAGTTGCTAAGTTCAAAGCTCTATAATCGACACATACCCTCCATTTTCCTCCTTTTTTAGGGACTATCACCAGAGGTGATACCCATTGATTGTCAAAGATAGGATAGATAAACCCAACTTTTAACAATTTCTGTAATTCTTCTTTAATTATCTCCTTCAAAGTAGGATTGATTCTTCTTTGAGGTTGTCTGAGTGGGAAACACTCATCCTTTATATAAATATAGTGGGTACAAACTATTGGATCAATCCCATTCATATCCTTGTAATCCCATGCAAAAGCATTTTTATGAAGTTTCAACAAGTCCACAAGGCTCTCTTTTTGAGTATCTGATAGATCTCTATTGATATTCAAATATTTATTCAATTCCATCTCTATCTTAATAGTAAGATCAATTTGGTTTATATCAAAAAAATGAGAAGAAGATAATTCCTGCGGCAACAGAGTATGCAATATATCAGTGGTTGCAGGAAAGTCCAAACCTGCAATATTCAGAACCAATTCCTGCAATTTTTTCTCTTATATAAATTCATTTATAAGGATTTTATAAAGAATTGATTCCTCATCATATAACTGCATGAGTGATCCTCGATTAATCATCATAAGGTGATTAATAGAGTCAGTTTCTTCAGATTCTTCTCCCAAAATAGGCCAAACGGCTTGTTGCTGTTCAAGCTGGGGTTGTGCTGGAGAATACAAGGCTAATGTTTTTGTAGAAATTCCATCTGAAATAGTCATATCCCCTGATCTACACCCAATATAGGCATCAGCTGTGGCAAGCCAAGGTCTACCCAAAATGACTAGATATCCTCCCAATGTTTCCTTTGGAGATAAAATCATAAAGTCTGCAGGATATTCCTAGGAATCTAGAATAACCACTACATCCTCTATGTACCATCAAGTCTAACTGTAAAGCCATCAACAAGCTGTAGAACTATGGGTGTAGGCCTTAAACTATTGTTCTCAGGATGTTTCATTACTTTCCTTGTCATTACATTAATGGATGCTCCTAAATCAATCAAAACATTTTTTATTTGATTGCCATTAATGACTATACTCACAACAGAACTACCTAGATCAGAATACTTTGGAATGACAATCTTACCTAGCATAATATTAGCCAGTTGACCCATAACATGCACTGTTTGTGGATCGTTTTTCTTCCTGCTAGGTTTTTTAGACATGCTTCTCTCAATGCCTTACTATATATGGGAACATCCTTTATTGCTTGAAATAATAGAATTTTAACATAGATGTGCTTCAGTTGATCAATAATATCAAAGCTTTGCTGTTGTTCCATGGGGACTTCTTTTTCTTGCAATCTATGTGGAAATGGTGGCAATATTTGATTTTGGGGTATTGGATCTGTTGGATTAGAGATTTCTTGCTCCTCTTGTACCTCAGTGATAACTGGATGAGAGGGATTAGGTAAAGTTGTTCCAGATCAGAGGTGAATGTCATCTAGTGATAAAGAATAGCCTAGGTATTGATTAACATCAGCTGAATAAGCTTGTTGTTGTTGCTGAGACTTGATATTTGGATTTGGCAATGGTTGAGTAGGCAACTGTGTTGGTTTAGGCGGTGCAACAGTAGCTATAGGAGGAGGCATTAAAGCAAGAGGTTGTGGCTACTGAATAGGTGGTTGATAACCAAAAGATTGAGATGGCCATGGTTGGCTTCCCCTCCATTGAGAAGTAGGTTGCCAATTCCCTTTAAACTAGTTTCCTTGGCCTTGAGGTGTGTACCAGTTCCCCAGTGGCTGTTGCCACTATGGCATTTGATTAGCAAAATGCTACCCTTGGCCTTGTGAACCATACCAATTTTGATACTTACCAAGATTTTGAGAATACTGTGGCTGCCATTGGTTATTTGGTGCATAAGAATTTCCACTATAACCAGAAAAAGAAAGTGGATCGGGTGGCATACCTTGTCTTTGAAAATTTGGTCTTCTTTGAGAAACATAGAAGACTTGCTCATCCTCACCTTGAATTGTCTTGAAGTCAGGTACCTCCACGTTTGCAACCATCTTACATCTGTAATCTTTCTTTCGCTGTTTACAATGAGGACAAAATTTTGCAAGGAATGCATCAGCTTCCTCATGCTTCTTCTTAGCTGCCAGTGTATCCAACTGGGTAGCCATATTGTTTATAATATCCTCCTTGAAACCTTTAACAGATGACTAAGTTCCATTCTAGAAACTCCAGTTCCAGATGCTGATAATGGTGCGCCTGGTTTAAATCTCCTATCCTTCTTAGAAGTAGATCTGGAATACTTGCAAATTTGTCCTATTTCAGCCCAAGTGGATTGTGTAATGTCACCTCCTCCCATAAGATCCAAGGAATCAGTGCATTCATCACTGATTCCCCTCAAAAATATCAATTTGAGGGAATCTTCATTGAGAGTACTATGCTTGGACTTTTTGACACTAAATAGAAACCTTTCCAAGTAATCTTCAAGACTCTCATCTTTAGTTTGTGTCATTCTAAAGATGTCATCCCCATGGCGATTAGTACCTCTACAATAATCTTTGTATTTTGCAAGGAACAACCGTTTCATCTCATCCCATGTATTGATTGTGCTACTACCCAAGCTCATAAACCATCTTAAGGATGACTCCTTCAAAGTGGTCGGAAAATTTTTGAGTCTATGGGCATCTGTAGTATAGTCAAAACTCCTATAGAGAACATCAAACTCAAACAAATATGTGTCCGGATCCTCTATCACCAGTCCATAGAATTTAGGGAGTGAAGATGCTGGAATGTTCTTGAGATTAGCGTTATCATGTTGATCAGAGATGTGAAACTCAAACATTGGTCTTGGTGGTGGTGGTGGTTTATTCCCACTAGGAGGAGGGTTTCCTTGCATTAGACTTGTGGGGGTTGTTACTATAGGAAATTCTTCTTCTTCAAGACCAAAAAGGAATAGAAGACTACCTTCTAGAAATTTAGATTCAGAGTGATTCAAATTCTATGGGGCTTGGTAAAGTTCAGCAAAAGGATTTATATCTGGGAAATTATCTTTTGCATGATTAGGATGAGTGGGCAAAAATATAACTCTAGGGTCTCTTCTATTAGGCCCAATATGGAAAGCTAATGTACTGAGAGGGGAGGGGTGAATCAGTACTCCAAAACTTTTCTTGAATAATAACTTTACTGTTATGCATAAACAGAATACTGCAGTAACATAAAATAAAGTTAAAACAAATAGATAACAATCATACATGATTCACTCCATAACATATATATTTTGGTTACGCACAAACTCTTGGTTAGAGAGAAAAACTGCAGTGGGGATGGCACCCACAACTTCACTACTGCAATAATAAAGAGTGCTCGGTTAGAGCTACATATTAGCTATTTCTGATAGCTTACCCTGTTAGGAGTAACAAGATCTATTAGATCTACCTTGCTAAAGGATTTTACAACATTTATTTTGAATGCTACACCTGGTTAGAGGCTTTACAATTTATAGACTTGATTAGAGTCTTTTACCCTGTTAAAGGTTTCTCTTACAACTTCACAATATTACAATCATTACAAATATCTACAATTTTACATCCAAAATGTTATAACAGATTCTATGTGCTCATAATAGATTACCTTGCTTATAACATACCTCGGTAACCCATATAGTAACTCGGTAAACCCTTCTGTTTACTCTGTTCTTCGATTGTTCTCTGAAAACCTTCTCGGTGACCTCTGTGTGTTTGTAACAGTCTTGTTACACTCATACACACACACTTAACTCATGCTGTATAAATAGATCTCTTAAGACGGTGATCTACTTCATTGCTTCGATCTTACAAACAAGATTCCTTGAATGAATAACTATAAAAAATATTTCATTGGTTAGATTGATCTCAAAATCATACACAATCTTCTAGTGCAATTTCCAATGTGATAACGGTTAGATGTGCCTCGATCTTGTAACATGTTTTCATATGCATGTCCAGGTTCAATGTATCTAGTAACACGTTTCACTCAGTGAATATCAACTCGGTGTGTCATCTTTACTGCTCGGTAGACAACTCAGTGTATACTACGTTCTGTGATTGCTTTCTTTTGTAACCGACTAGACTGTGCATACCGACTTCTCTATGTATACCGACTGCATGATTCGGTAGTGTTAACCAACTAGAGTATATAGTATGACTTTGAATATAAAAACTAATGGCAACTTGATAAGTAGTAACAATCTCCCCTTATGACATTAGTTGAGATGTTTGAAAAAAACTACTTTCAAAGTCATAACTCAAAAATCTATATACTTTGCAAAATGACTATACTTGACAGTATATACAATAGTCAATGAAATAGTATATTCAGATATACTCCCCTTATCATTATATTGTACATAACTTTGATTTTGCATGCTCGGTTCTGTGCTTGTGTGCTCTGCTTACTCTGCATACTCTGCTCGGTATACTCCCCCTGTATACAATACTCCGAATATTATATCAAAACTGTATCACCAAAACTATATCACTCCCCAAATATATTATATTACTCCCCCTATATAGTATCACTCCCCCTTTTTGACAAACATCAAAAACTTAATTTCCATCCGGGGGTGGTAACTGATCAAAAATGGATTTATACTTTGTCTTGGCATCGGTGAGTGCGATAGAGAGGGCATCTTTTACACTTTCCATTAAAGAATTTTGTGCTTGAATATCAGCCAATAGTGATATTAAGCCATCAAGAGTGCTTCCCTCTTGTGTAGTAGATAGGCGTGTGGCTCGGTTAATCTATTCTTGGATTGATGAAAGATGAGGAAGGAATAATGTCTGGAGTGTCATTATATCCATCTTGATCTTGTGTTCTTCATTTCTTAGTTCCAATTGTTGAGCCATGAGTTGTTGAAGCTTGGTATAAAAATTCTGAACTGAATTGGGCTCTGGAGTCAACTTATTTGAGAGATTGGTGATCTCTTTCTCAATTGCATCAGTTTTATTCTTGACATCTTTAATGAATATAGAAAATGTACAAAGTTTCTGAAATAAATAAAGAATATGCTTGAGTTGAGGGGACAACTTAGCAATGAATTTGACAAGTTTGACTTTCCCAATAGCTAGAGCTTTCTGTACCTCTTCTATCATTTTTGCAGTAAGCTCCTTGTCTTTTAGCTTGCTCAAATAATCAGATGCATCAACTCCAGATGTTTCTATTTGATTAAGGAGTTCATCCAGTTGAATGTGGATGGTTGCATCGGTTGACACTATAGCTGTAGGTAGCATATCTAATAGCAGTGTCTTCACCTTTTGAAGTACTTTATTCTTCTTTTGTATGGCCATCTATTTTTCTTATTCGGCCTTTGCTTTGCATAGTTCACCGAAATCAATGAGTGCTTGCCCCTTTAATTTTGATATATCCACATTGGGCAACACTATTGGTTTAGATAAATCAACTTTGAAACTATGCTTTTTCACCTTCTTCTCTTTACCTTTGTCTAGTTGGACCAAGACAATAGCTCGAGAGGCTTGCTGACCCTCAGTAGGTTGCTCGGTAGAGGCAGCACTTTGGTCAGTTCCTGTAGTCATCGTAGTGTCTTTTGGTGTCTCGGCACTGGGTGTCTCAGCTGCAACATTTTCAGTGCTCGAAGGTGCTTGAGAGGTCTGTTCTAGAGTAGTATCTTCTCCCATTGTAGACTTGTGACCTTCGGTGCCTTATGCTGTATCTTGAGGGGCTCTGGTAGAGATAGGTTCCTTGACCGGTGGATAAGGCTGAACTTGTTCTAAAACGGATTCACTAGATACAAGTTTTGCATATGTAGTGCCTTCTATCATTTCCTGCTCCTGTTCCTCTGTATCCATGACATCTTCATCAATTTGAATGGTGTCCGTAGGGTCTTGTTTGGTAGCATCAGGACCTTGCTCGATGACATCAGGATCGTGCTTGGTGACATCAACAATTTCAACTGTAGTTTGTTCACCAACATCTTTGATTTTGAAGATTTCCTTCCATTTTACTTTTGTCTCATTCTCTACGTCAATGTATAGTCCATTCATCAGTTTTAAGGCTCTTTGTTTGACAAGAAATTTTGAATTGTAGGTTGTCAAATGTTCCTTTATTTCAGCTACAAACATATCAGGAAATAGATGGACTAGACTGCTTTCTCTGATTTGTTTCTCTGAGTCCATTGCATACTTCCACCTATTATCAATATGCAAGTAAAGTTCATTTGGAAGTGACTTTACTAGTTCTAATGGAGCTAGCCGAAACTTTAAAAGTGTGCAGATGACAGCTTCTTCAATTTGTCTCTTCTCATCATTATTTCTAGTTTCATACTTGACATATCTAAATGAACTGAATCCACCATATTCTTTCAGATTAGTGCAGAAGTTTTTAACACTATGTATATTTACCTTCTTGCTCTTGACAATCTAGAATTTATTTGCATCTTCTGATTCTGTATCACTAGACTCTTTTGCCAAAATGAGTCTTTGAGTAGATTTCTTGTATGTCTTGGTTACCTTGGGAGCAGTAACACTCTTTTGTTTCTTACTCGCTGATGTTGCTGATGCTCTTGTATTAGGTCTCTTTGTTGGAGGTGTCGGTAGGGCCTTTGAAGTGTCCAGTTTCTTTCTTTTCAACACTTTACCCTTAGGCAATTCGGTGCTCAGTGTTATAGTTGCCTCTTGAGCTTCTGATTCCTCTTCGGTGATGGCAAGAGTGCCTTTGACGGGTGTGGAGGAAGAATCTTCTCTGAATTTCTCCGTTAAAACCTTTATCATCTTTGTTGCTTTTCTTGTAGCTTTGGGTACTACAATGCTCATTTTTACTTTTCCCTTCACCTCTTCATAGGTTCCATACATACCTCAACTTGGTAGCATGCCTTGGTAATGTAAGATATGCATCAATTTGCTATTGTGTGATATCAAAGTCAATCTCGTAACCCATAGGTGGCAAAGATTGAGTCCTTGGTTCCACAACATTCACATAACAGTAATCAATGTCTACCTCAAAGCATATATCATCTTTATATTTCTCCACTAGCTGGGGTGGAATCTGGTACCTGTTGTGCATTTGCTCTTGAAATTTACTAAAGTAATCATCCATGATATCATTGAAATTATCACCTAGCTTCTTGATAAAGTCATTAATCTGATGGGTGATTGGTCGGTGTAGCTCCCAAACTACTTTACCGACTGATGGAAAGAATTTTTCAAAGTAGAAAAACATGCATACAAGAAGTGAACCAAACTTTAGTGTGTTTGCCGAGTTGTTCTTCTTCAGCTTCCTTATTATGTTAAGATTCTCAAACAGGTTCTACAGTAACACTTCACATAAGTCAACTTTCATTCCCTTTTTCACAATTTTATAAGCTATGTCAACTGCTGCATAGGGTACACTGTTTTCCCTTGCTGATTGGAAGAAATAGTAACCAATTACTCTAATAGAAAACTTAAGTTCTGCATCAGTGACATTGTTCAGTTTCAGTCCTCTGTAATCAGATTCTACTCTGGTTAAACTGATTAATTCCTTCTATGATATCATTTTTTGAGCTCGTGCATGATCATAGATAGGGTAACCGGCGATCACATGAATGATTTCCTTGATGATTTTAAATGGTTGCTCTTCCAGCCACATGAAATCATCATGAACTCTGCTCAAAACAAACTTGACCCATTGGGGCTTGAACACACAAGGATAGGTTAGGGCTTCAGTCAATCCTTTGATTTTGATGTGTTCATACTTGCTGTTTAATACACCATTGGTACATAGTTCATCATAGGTGTCTCTTATTTCAACATGACCGAGTTCTTCAACATGACATTTGGTGAAGAATCTCACATCTTCGACTAACAAGACTCGATTTGGGATGAGTGAAAAGGCGGTTTTGTCATCAGATTCAGAGGCGACTTTAGGAGTCAAAGAGTATTTCAGTGAGGGCTTCTCTAAACTCTTGACAACTACGGGATCTTAGATCTTGGGTGCCATTATAGATTTCAGGTAAAGAATAGCAAACTATCCTTAGGGTTTGACGGTTTACAAATGACAGACGCTTCACACTCAGTAGATAATAACAATTTGATAAGATTGGTAAACTAGCATAACAGTGCGATGAAATTTGATGTAAATACCTTGGATTCACTTTGAATGAGGTTTGATCACCTTGGAATCACTCTGCTCTTCTCTTTCGAAAACTTGGTAAGTGTAAATGACCGCAAAAATACTTTTAAGTACACAAAATACCTTATCGGGCTCTGTGTGGGTTAGGTCAAAAATATTAAATGCACTCAGTCCACCTTTAATTGATTTACTCTCTTTTTTTGTTTTAACCGGGTAACCAATCTTCCTTCATTTACTGACTTGACAGGCTTCCTGTATTCACCGACTTGATAGGTTTCTTGTAAAGTGCTCCAAAAGACTTTGATAGCATTTCAAACTTAATAATACATCTTAACTATGCAGATTTTGAATTTTGTACATAATAGAATAGGAACTGTTATGATTTTAACCTTTAGAGAATGTAGTCCCTTAATACCTTTTCTGATTAATTTGGAATAGGTGCACCTAACTCGGTAGGTAAGGTGCTTTCTTCATTTGACATGATTTCATTCTTTTTCCAAATCATCTTTAATTTCTCTTTTATCTCTTCAGTGTTTCCTCTAGGTTGATCTCTGCAATCTCCAGCTAAATGTCCAACTTTGTGACAATGAAAACATGCCATACCAAGATTTCTCCATGATCTTCGATTGTTCATTCCAAACCTTATAAAATAGTTAGCACTAATATGTCCATATCTTCCACAACATTCACACCATATCCTTGTATTGTAATCCCATGGTACTGTTGCATATTGTCGGTAAGGATCTGTGTACGTTCGGGAACCTCTAGTGTTTGCTTGGTGTGCAGACCACATGTAGTTCTTTTGCTTAAGCCAACACTTCTCGGTACTATGTCCATATCTATTGCAGTTTCTACAAAACCCTTTGAATTTTGCCTTCTGATAGTTGTTAACAAACTTTGTCCTACATTGATTAGATGTGTGACCATATTTATTGCAATTGTAACAATAACCATTGGACTTAGTGACATTCGGTTGCTTACCTTTTCTAATTTGGCACATGTTGGCAGTATGACCTTGATTTCCATAGTAGTAGCAAATAGGCTTCTTTCTTTTGATGTTATTCCTATTTCCAGCTTGCTTTGATGATTCTCCTCTCTCAGTAGTATGAATTCCTTTCTCGGTAGAGTCTTTTCCTTTGTAACCGAGTCCTGCATCTTTGTTGGGTCTTCTTGTATTCAGTTGCTTGTCTAAAATATTTGATGCTTCATAACTCTTCTTCAGTGTCTCTTTGGATTTCTTCTCTGTTTCAAGTTCATTGGTCAACCTTGATACTTCAAGTTTCAATGCTTGATTTTCATCATTCTTCAAAATTGCTTCATGATGTGCATAACCTAGTTGATCTATCATATTTTGTTGAATCCCAATTAACATTATGATTTCATCATTTTTATTAGATACTAAGACTTCAAGTTGTTGTTTCTCTCTTTCTAGGTCTCTTATTTTATCCTCAGCTGTCCTTAATGCATCTAGATTTTCAGTCATCTGTGTGCTGAAATGTTCATGTTCTCTTTTCATTGCCTTTAGTTGATCAACCAATGCTTTGTTCTTTTCTTTCAATACTCCAATCATTTCTTCAGTCTCTTCAAATATACTGTTCTCAGATGATGTCTCAATTTGTTCCACTAACTCTTGAGAATCTTGCAAGTCATCAGATAATCTTCTTCTTACTTTCAGAGATTTTTGCATTTGCCTTTGCATGTTTGCAATCACTTGATTAGCATGATCCAGCTCTTCTTGCAGATACACAATCCTCTGAGATTGTTTGTAGCCTTCCATTGATAAGATCTTTCTCTTTAGGTAGTTAAACCCTTTTCCAAGATTCAAGCTCTGATACCAATTGTTAGGCCCAATATGGAAAGCTAATGTATTGAGAGGGGAGGGGTGAATCAGTACTCCAAAACTTTTCTTGAATAATAACTTTACTGTTATGCATAAACAAAATAGTGCAGTAACATAAAATAAAGTTAAAACAAATAGATAACAATCATACATGATTCACTCCATAAAACATATATTTTGGTTATGCAGAAACTCTTGGTTAGAGAGAAAAACTGCGGCGGGGATGACACCCACAACTTCACTACTGCAATAATAAAGAGTTCTCGGTTAGAGCTACATATTAGCTATTTCTGATAGCTTACCCTGTTAGGAGTAACAAGATCTATTGGATCTACCTTGCTAAAGGATTTTACAACATTTATTCTAAATGCTGCACCTGGTTAGAGGCTTTACAATTTATAGACTTGATTTGAGTCTTTTACCCTATGAAAGGTTTCTCTTACAGCTTCACAATATTACAATCATTACAAATATATACAACTTTACATCTGAAATGTTATAGCAGATTCTATGTGCTCAGAATAGATTACCTTGCTTATAGCATACCTCAGTAACCCATATAGTAACTTAGTAAACCCTTCTGTTTACTTTGTTCTTTGACTGTTCTCTGAAAACCTTCTCGGTGACCTCTGTGTCTCTGTAACAGTCTTGTTACACTCATACATACACACTTAACTCATGTTGTATAAATAGATCTCTTAAGATGGTGATCTACTTCATTGCTTTGATCTTACAAACAAGATTCCTTGAATGAATAACTATACAAAATATTTCATTGGTTAGATTGATCTCAAAATCATACACAATCTTCTAGTGCAATTTCCAATGTGATAACGGTTAGATGTGCCTCGATCTTGTAACACATTTTCATATGCATGTCCAGGTTCAATGTATCTGGTAACATGTTTCACTCGGTGAATATCAACTTGGTGTGTCATCTTTACTGCTCGGTAGACATAAAAAGATACTCGGTAGACAGCTCGGTGTGTACTGTGTTCTGTGACTGCTTTCTTCTGTAACCGACTAGACTGTGCATACCGACTTCTTTCTGTATACCGACTGCATGATTCGGTAGTGTTAACCGACTAGAGTATATAGTATGACTTTGAATATAAAAACTAATGGCAACTTGATAAGTAGTAACATCTTCTTCTTCTATGCATGCAGATTCATGAAATTTTCAAACAATAAAGAATCTCAAAAACAATTAACTAGAAACAATTATAACCATGAAAGGTTCTTAGTTTGACACCATCCCCGGCAATGGCGCCAAAAATGTCTACTCCAACTATAATAATAATAACTCTTATTGAAATCTCAACCTGAAGTTTGGACATTCATCTGATAAAGTTACTATTTTCATGGCTAGTGTTCATTTAGTTATCAACCCAGGGATGTAAAGCTTGAAATGGGTCTGCACTATATATGCACTAAGTTCCTTCGATGGCTATTCTGCATTGCTGCAGTAACTAACATTATGTGGAAAGGAAAGACAAGCATGGAAATTATAGAAGGCTACAGGAAAACTTATAAAAATGATGCTGGAATGATCTAATATAAATAACAGAAATCACTCTATTCTGGCTTGGCTGCAGGAACAGTCAGTGGATCTATTTCCAGTGGCTACAGGAACAGTCAAGGCATGAACTTCTACTGCAACTAAAGAAGAACTAATTTCAATGAGAATAAACATAGGATCACTCACCAAGTGAGCCCCCTTGGATGAGTGATATCAAGCTTCCAGAAAAATACTTTTAGCAGATCAAAACAACATATCTTTTATTCATTGCTTCGTGAAAATGATTACATGTCTTAAAAGAAAAACTCTAGAATGCTTATCAAAATTCTCTGCTCTATTCCTTTCTATTCTGTCTAACCTCTAAGAAAAAAGGAAGAGCTTATTAAAAAGAAAAGATCAACTACAATGGACAACTCAAATCACGCCCAAAAGAAGAGGCAGATGATTGACTGATGAAGAAGATAACTAGAGCTTGGCTACAGGAAACGTGGATCTAGATCGAAACATAGTCTTTGCATGCCGTAGTGATATTTTGCGAATTCAATGCCCACTAGAGTTAAACTTCCGTAGTGCTACTTGGCTGCTCTACTCATGCCGTACCTTGCGCTTGCTCGACTCCTCTTCAGCTTGATCTCTAGTTATTTCTTATGTGATTCTTCTTTCTTCAGGCGAGAAAGGAGAATATCCACTATGGCATCATTTATTATTTGCACTACAAAAAAAACAACATACAAGGACATGCATACGTATTTTATTTATATAATACATTCATTAATTCACATATGATATTACCCTAAATAATCCGCATAGCAACATGAACAAATCATTTGGTTGCGGCAATAAATGGGATGGCTGCAGGAATAGACCGACAAAGTTCAAGCATGATTTCATAAGTTTAGGTTTAACACATGGAATACATATAGTCAATTTACAATACTTCACTACTACTATGCAAGCCAAAAGATGTCAAAAACCTAAGAGTTTTGATGATAAAAACATGACAAAGTCTCAACTTATCAACTACTATATGGAAACATAGCGAAACATCGATCCAAACTGATAAGCCAGGTATTTGCCTTGAGACCGGTACCCATACCATCAAAGTAAGGAGGGTTAGACCTCATCAAGTCCTTTATGTGACCCAAAGAAGGTGGATCTCGGTCAGCTAGAATCTCCCTCCCTCTCTCTCTCTCTCTCTCTCTCTCTCTCTCTCTCTCTCTCTCTCTCTCTCTCTCTCTCTCTCTCTCTCTCTTTCTCTCTCTCCTTTGGAACCTGCTAATGCAACTCCTCAACCTGAGCATGAATAGGTTGATCAACATCAGGCCTGGGGCCTAACCTGGCCATAACCTCCTGAAACATCTGTCTCAGCTCTTCCCTTTCGGGAACTTGCTCTCCGGCATGTTGTGACTTCTGATGAATAGACTGTTCTGGCTCAACACTCACATGAGTGGGTGGTGGTGAAGGACTGTGATGGTCAGAACCACAACCCCATCCTCCAAATGTAATGCCCCACCAGGAACCCTAAAGGAAAACAACACAACTAGGCAACTAAAGGGTGATTTTTTTTTTTTTAAAGATTAAGTGCATTAATTATAACAATAGCACGTTTAATAACACAACGGAAGTCTAACACATGATTTCCTAAGGGTTACCAATAAAGATTAATTCACAGATTATAATAACACCATGGTTAATCCAATTTTCCATTTAATTAGGTGAATTAAATGCTTAAGATTAAACCTACACATACATCTAAATTCCACAATGAAAGAATCAAAGTATTCCAATGCATTTATTTATCCATATTTCATTTATACATAAGATCAAAGCAACTGAATTAACATACATTCCACTAATATAATATTATAATATTCATAAATACATGGCTTCCAAAAATACCACGGAATGCAAAAGTTACAATATCAAGGTTACATAAAAGTTTGATACAATGACCACAAGGTCTCAACTGAACAAAGATCACGAACATGAGCTGGAACATGAACCACAAACCACGAACCAAGAAACACTAGCGAAGCCTTTCCTCGCCTGAAGATACAATTCACAACATCCGATGGGAAGTGGCACTACCACCCGACCATGTGATCCCAAAATGGAACCACCTCACCATGCCAGGAGATAGTAGAAGACCCTCAAGCAAGCAAAATAAGACAAGTACGAAAGAACTACATGACTTCGCAAACATCCACGTGACTCAACTCACAAACACTAGTGACTCTAAGGAGAGAGTGTCATTGTATGGATTAAGGTGTTTACCCTGGTAGGCCTCCATAGGTCCCGACCCCCATCCTGGGTTATCATGGTAACCTCTCCCAAACCTCTAGCTCCATCTAAGCCTCATGTGGACCCTACCAATCCTTTCATGAAGCCAAGGTGGTAAGTTTGCCATTCTAGGCCTTCTCACCACAACCTGAGCCTATACAAGCACTCGACCATGTGCGAGGCACATTATCTTAATTAATATTTAAACTACCCACCCCCTAATCAATTATTAGGTTATCACTTCTTAACTAACTTTCAAAGGGTTATCCTGCCATCCACTTCAGGCATGGCCCTCGCTCGAAAGCCACTCTCTCTCATAGGACACTAACAGGAAAGGTCTCTCTACGAGAACTCTATGGCGAAACAGACAACCACATCTAATCCTGACAAACCACAGGTGAAGGATACACAATCACTAACCCAGGATCGACCATTTGGAACAAAACACACAATGACTCATATCAATAGGGTTATACAACAACACCTGACCAAGGGGGTATAACAACATATGACATAACGATAACTCAACCAGAATTGCAACAAAATTAAGCTTGACTGCAAATACCATTTACACAAGATCCTAATACAGGTAATCTTTTCTTTAAACAACCAAAAGCATAAATAACTTGCAATTAAAGATTTTCTAGAAAATAAGAAAACACAACTATATTAATACAAAGAAATCAATGTTGTCATTTGTCCAATAAGGTTAAATAAAATTACATAAAAATTAACCCCTTAATTATATGTTCATGATCAATTTACAAATAAACCCGATCAGATTATATCAATAATCTAAATTAAATTCCAAATTCCAAATTATATATTATAATATAATATAATTACATAAATATATATATTCTTCGAATATAATATTATATAATTATATCACATTAAAAATATATAATTAAAATGAAGATTTAATTTTGCAATAACTTTCATTTCCAATAATTAAGAAATAACTTTATTTCTAAAATAACATAATTAAAACCATAGAAAATACTATATATATAGATATAAATAATATTATATATTTTTTTAAAACATATTAAAATTAACTAAAACCGAATTATAAAACTCTGGGCACGAAAATCCGAAAGTACTATATTTCGGTTTGCACGAAATTTATCTAGGGAACAGTGAAAATAAAACCCCCCTGCTACCGCATGGTAGCAGGTGCTACCGTAGGTAGCACTTCTACCTTACGGTAGTAGGTGCTACCGTAGGTAGCACTTCTACCTTACGGTAGTAGATGCTACCTCCGGTAGCAACTACCAACCCTACATGCATTTTTTTTATTTTTTATTTTTTATTATATTTTTTTAAAATTCAATAACCTAAATAAAACATTAAATTTAAATAACCTAAAATGTTAAAATTTTAGTAACCTAAAAACCTTAAATTTTATTTCCAGTAAAATTTATTTCCAATTAAATTTATTTCCAATACAATTTATTTCTAAGGAATTAATTAATACATATTTTCTCCAAAATGATATAATAAAACAATTTCCCCTTACTTTTAATAACCCAATAAATTTAATTAATAATTAAATTTATTTCTATAGTAACTAAATAATTTCACAGAGATGTACAATTATTGACAGAACAACCATAGCCAAATATTGAAACAAAAATCAAACAAGAGGGAATATTTTCTCTGGTAAATCCCATTTCTCCCAAATCTTGCAATTTTCATGCACAGTAAAAATCTTGGCAAAATTTGTCATATTAACTTTTCCCAATTTTTTCAAAATTTTAAACTACAAGCACCCAGGAAATAACTTCTTTCCATAAACTAGAAACTAATTTTAGGAATGAACTTTAGCCAAGAACAAGAAATAACCAGAAAGGATTTTGGATTTGACAAATATTTTAACACACAACATTTAGAAAGAGGGAAGAAATAGAAATATTTTCTTTAAAAACAATCAAAAGAAGCCACCCAACCTAGTATAGCTTTCCTGGAAGAACTTTGTAGGAGAGATTCAATCCTTAAACAAGCTTCCAAATAATTTTTCTTCACCAAATTCTCTGCCTCCTTCCCGTGACTTTCCCCAAAATAAAAAGACATATTCCCCTTTTAAACTAAAATTCTAGGTTGCATATATTTTTCCCAGAAACCCTAATATTTAATTTTAGTAATTAAAAAGCAATTTTATTTTTCTTTTCTAATTCCTAACAAAGGAATAAATTAACATGCAATAAGCAAAAATCATTTTTCTTTCTTTTCTTTTCTCATGCAAATTAATTAATTTCCTAAAAAAGGAATTGAGGCAATACTTTAATTCTAATTTATTTATTCTTTTATTCATTTAATATTATAGGAAATTATAAATGAAATTAATCTAATTTATTTTTCACTAAAATTTAAATAAAATATATTTCTAATATCATGTAGCTTGCAACTTAATTTAATAATTTCTTTTAACTAATTAAATTTATAATCTCAATGCATAAAATACATAATTCCCAAAAATACCAACTATGAGATAACTCCATAAATTTAATTAATTAATTAAATCCACTAAACACACAAGTGAACAAACCCCAAGCAAAGACTCATAAAAAAGTCAAGCGACAATAAACGAAGGCCGAATAAACTGATAGGACGACCAATTGACATCACTCACAAGAGTGTAACTGGGTAAAATAGGGTCAACTACTACCTCCTCCACTCCTATCGGACAATATAAGGCACACTCAAACCTGTGAAGCTAGGTGGAGACGATACCCCGTACCTACCTAGTACTTGTACCTGCAATATCATGCATCATCAAACCACACATACATCTCTACAATATAGAAAACATGACATACACACTGATGATGGAGAATCGCGACGTTCCTTGTCTCACCGAAGTGAGTGAAGGAAAATCATCCCCTTGCATCCAATACACTCGCAGACACATAACATATAATTTCAGATTGCAAAGATAAAGTAAAATGTCAGTACATAGCAATAATCCATAAAATGCCATAAATCCTAAGTACTAAAATACTGCAAATAAATTATGCATCTCCTATCTAGATAAAGCATGAAATGATGTCATATAAGTCTGAATAACACATCATGGTAATGTATCCATTGAAAGTAAACAATAATAAAATATGAGTCTAATAAGTTCAAACGAGGAGGGGTACTACATTCATGATATTGCTGATGTTGTTGATGTTGTTTCTTTTGTCTTGTAACCAATGTGATGAACTTTGTGGAAGATGTTGTAAACTAGTATGGTAGTTTGTAAGTTAAACCGGTGTATAGGGTTAAACCTTTCTATGTTATCTAACCAGTAAACCCTACCAGTTGTTTTTGTTAAACCCTAACCGATCAAAGCTTGTTGGTTTAAGATTTGATGCTGAGCGGTAATGATGGTGACACATGTGGTCATTGTATGAAGATAAGTTCAAGTTATTTTGACATGTTTGATTGTCTTGGGAAGGCGAAAAGGTGATTGCATGAAATGCATAGCGTGTGATGAGTTACAAGTCCAATGAAGTGGTGATCATGGAAAGGTTGGAATTTTTGTGATTAGTGTGAAGAGATTGTTATGATTTCTAATGATTAAGATTGTACCGACTTGTTTGTAATCTTGATAATGAGAATTACTGTAATGCCCTGCTAGGAAACCCCAAAGGGATTGAGCTAAAACACAAGAATAAAGTGCAAATAATTTAAAAAATAAATTAAACACAACACAATGATACAACGAGTTATCATAAGTTCAGATACCACAACAGAAGACTTAAATAACACCTAAAGAGTTTCCCAACATGATTATGAAATTCAACATTAAAATCAACTCACATTAATTAATCCAATTAAGGTGATTAACTTAATGACATGATAATACTTTGATCAAGGGATAATTTATTTCGGTGAGATGAAAATAGAGATAACATGATAAGGTTCATCCAATAAAATTTAACCATACATTACGTACAATCTTACATTAAGCATATACCATGCATCTAATTTAATAACATACTTTAATTTCATCATAAACTAATGAATTATTTCCATGCATACTTAATTGCATTATAAATAACTGAATACATTCCATTATTCTAATCTACATTTTTTCATGATCCAAATTATTGCATTTAAAAAGATGACTACATACATGCATTTAAGATTAACATCATCTATTCCATATAATACATTTTAAGCATAAATCCATCCATACATGCTAAACTAAAAAGGAAACATAAGAACATAAACATCACATAACACCGAAATGATATCAGAGGTCACCCCTAGAGGGCTACATCTTTGGGTCTGCTCAACTGCAAGACCCCTCCAATAATTAAAAATAGTGAAGAATACATAAAGTCACATCATCTACAATCCTGGCATAAAGGCGACCATAACCAATAGTACATATGACCACCTCGATCAAATAAATACATGAATGATCCATGAATAGGAAAGGATACAACTGAACATAATAAGAAGCAATTACAAAAGATCAACTAGAGCATCCATGAAACTAAATCTTTGCAACCCAAGGTCTAACATAAATATCATGTTCTCACAAGGGCATAGACATCAGGATGACTCCACAAAAGTGCTCCTATCAAGACAACACAATAAGACACTAGCAAACATAAGGGACAAGTGTCATCACATAACCTGGTATGGTTACCATGGCAGGTCTTCATAGGTTTCGGACCCATCCACTGGGTTACCCTGGCAACCTAATCCAAAACTCTGGCCCATCCAAGCCTCACGTGGACCCACACATCCTTTCGTGAAGACAAGGATGATGATTTTCCATTTCAGGCCTTCTCACCACAGGTCGAGTCTGTACTAGCACTCATCCCATGCGTGAGGCATAATTAACTTACTTAGTGATTCATTAACTAACTCTCTAATATGCTATTAGGTTATCACTTATTTAGACACACTTTCGATGGGTTATCCAACAACCACTTCAGGTGTGGCCCCAAATCGAAAGCCACTTTCCCAAATGACACCAGACTACACTCAAACGAACTCCTAAACCAAGGAATACACAAGGTCAAACAAACAAAGTTCAACATGGTAGGATTACCCACTTGGTCAAACAAGACTTCATACGAGGTGCATTGACTGATGGTACTCTAACTAGAGACCTGACTAGCTATGGTCAACCACGAATCCATATTCAATGTTGGCATATGTGTAGAGTTTAATGACATGATGATATTGTATGTTGTCATTGATGTCAATATGTTAAAATATGAACCGGCATATTAAAGTAAGCAAATTGGCAAGAGAACTGGTATGATGACGTGAACTGGTATATGTGAAAAAGTGAAGCGGTATGTTTGTTCAAAGTGAACCAGTATGTTGGAATGAGGACCGGTATATGGGAAGTTTTGTATTGAGGTTTCATTTGGCATGACTCTCGGTTGGTAATCTCAGCTTAAGGGTTTCCGGTTGACGCAGTCCAAGCTTGTGTGATTCAACCGATGACATCTTGTGATGAGTTAGCATTGTAATGAAGATCAAATCATGATGCCACATCAGCCTTGTGTGCGTGAAGGATTTCCTTGAGGATCTTGCATGAAGAAGATTGATCCTATCTACCTTAGGAATGTGTGAAATCTCTGTAAACGGTGGAGAGCGCATGATGGATTATCAGCTTCTTGAAGCGACAAAGAATGAACGTTAGAGAACATCTTGAGATCTGTTCAAGACTATTGTATTCAATGCAGTATGATTAACGGTTAGGATTGAACCGACTAAATTAATAAACCTAAATGTTTAGGGTTTATGGTTTATGCTACCGACCTGTCTGTTTCCTATAAGGTCAATGATGTTTTTCATTTTGAAGTTGTTGGCAAATGTTATGTTTGTATCCAAGTAGAGAGATACTTGATTCTTGCCAGAATGAAGAAGTGTGTTGATACCTATAGAGTGTGATTGTAGAAGCAAAGGATCTAAAGAGGATCTGCCTTGGCATTGTGTATTGTTATCAAATCAGTGTATTACCTGTTGATTTCTAACCATTTCAACAGATTGGAAAATCCCTTAACCGGGTAGCTTTAATAGGCTTTTGTGTAAATCCTTTAACAGGGTGACTCAATTCAATGATTTCTTCAAATCCTCTTGTGAGGTAACCTTTAACAGGGTTCTAACCTTTAACCGGGTATTTAGCCATCCCTTAACCAGGTGATCCCTAGCAGGATCGGTTCCTAGCAGAACTTATTGTAAAATCCTTAACCGGATTAGGATCCTAATAGAGCGGACTTCAAAAGAGTTCAAAGAACAACTTGTGGGTATTCATCCCCACCGTGGTTTTTCCTAGTTGGGTTTCCATGTGAAAAATTAGTGTGTCATGTGTGATGTCTTTTCATGTGATGATTTGTATTCTCTGATAAGTGGTAATGCATGTTGAACCAGTAGTCTTTATATTTCTAATGTATTACCTGTCTATGCATATGAGTGAAGTGGAAAGGAGATATTAGGAGTGGTGAAGATCTAAGTGTTAGCCATTCTATGTCTTTCACAGTCTCACTGTGTCTTACCGATAGTGCCCTATCTTAGATCGGTGATGCTATTTCCGGTTAGTTCATTCTTTGCTGTTAAACTGGTTTTAGGAAGTTTTTGTCTATACTAATTCACCCCCCCTCTCAGTATCTATTGATTACTTTCTATTCATCATTATTCATCAATTGGTATCAGAGCACCCTCCAATTCCTCTATGTTGTAAGCTTAACCGCTTGAGGACAAGATCCTACTCTAATGATGAAGAGGGAAGGTCCAAAGTTCAACAGAGATAACTTTAAAATATGGAAGGATAGAATGAAGATATACATCGGAAGCATGGGTGCTCAACACTGGAACTATGTTGAGAATGCTTATGTTAATCCTACCAGTACTCTCACCAATGATCAAAGAAGAGAGATTCAGGAGAATGGGCAAGTCATGAAAGCCCTAATCAATAGTCTATCTGACATTGAATTTATTGATGTTCATGATAAAGACAATCCCAAAGAAGTATGCATGGGATGCTCTGAAGAATATCTATGGTGGTGATGAGCATGTGAAACAAGATAAGGAAGAGAGCCTTAGGGGAAAGTTTGAAGACATGCAGATGGTTGAAGGAGAGACCATTCAACAATATGGAATAAGAATCAAAATTGTTGTTGGAGATATCAAGAGTGCAGGAGGTAAAATAGATGATTCCACTGTTGTTAGCAAAGTCTTGAGATCCTTGTTACTAGTCTATGCAATAAGGGTTGCTGCTAAAGGTATCCCTAGACTCCATCATTGCTAAATTGACCACATATGAGCTAAATAATTATGATGGCAGTATTCAGAAGACTGAATTGGCCTTTAAAGCATCTGTTGCACCATCTAGAAAGGGAAAAGAAGCAAGTACTAGTTGTGAACCAAGACAAAGAAGAGAAATGGATGATGAGGAGATCCTGATGGAATTTGAAGCTCTTCTTGCCAAGAAACTTCCTAAGGGAACTGGTAAATACAGAGGTAAGATTCCTTTGAAATGCTTTTCTTGTAATAGAATAGGACACATTGCTATAAACTGTCCTAATGGTGATAATAAGGACAAACCGGAGAAGTTCAAGAAGTTCAAAGGAGGAAACATGATAAATTGTTTTGTAGCAGTTGATGAAGGTGTCACCGATGAGGAATCAGAAGATGAAGAAAGTGAAGACTTTGTGTTTGTAGCAGTTAAGGAAGATGTGTCAGACAAGAAAGCTCTTGTCTCCCACTTTGATAATTCCAATGAGTGGATTATTGACAGTGGTTGTTCTCACCACATGACTGGTGACCGGAGTAAGCTTCTATCTCTGGAAGAGTATGATGGCAGTGTGGTTTGATTTGGTAATGCTGCACCATGTATGGTAAAAGGAATAGGATCCATCTCTCTAAATGGAAAAAGTAGTGCTGATAATGTGTATTGGGTAGAAGGTCTTAGGAACAACCTTTTGAGTGTTGCCCAGCTCAATGATAATGGAATCACTCTGGAATTCAAAGATGGAGTGTGCAAAATAAAAGGAAAGGGTGGTGAATTGATGGCCACTAGTATGCAGACCAGAGGTAACTTATTTCAATTGAATGCAAATATCAGTACATGTCTAATGGCTAAGTTTGATGATAGCTGGATATGGCATGGGAGACTCTACCATGTAAAATTGTGAAGGCAAGTAAGATCAAGGCAGTTAGAGGATTGCCTGTGCTAAGCAAACCAGAGAATCCTCTGTGCAGAGAATGTCAACTAGGAAAAATATCTTCCTCAACCTTCAAAGGTAAATCTTTCACTGCAAACAATTTACTTGATCTTGTGCATACTGATTTGTGTGGTCCTATGAAAACTAGGAGTGTGAAGGGAGATAGGTACTTTATGATTCTTATTGATGATTGCTCAAGGCTGATGTGGGTCACATTCTTGAAAGACAAGTTAGAAGCTTTTGGAAAGTTCAAAGCCTTTAGAGCACTGGTTGAAAAAGAAAGTGGTAAGAGAATCAAATGCCTTAGAACTGACCAAGGAGGTGAGTTCACTTCTAGTGAGTTCAATAAATACTATGAAGAAAATGGCATCAAGAGGTAAGTGTCTACTCCCTGAACTCCACAACAAAATGACCTACCAGAGAGGAACAACCAGACTGTAGTTGAAGCAGCCAGAACAATGCTAATTCAAGTAAAGGTTGCTCACACTTTTTGGAGAGAAGCGGTGAGCACTGCAGTCTACACAATGAGCCGAGTACTCATCAAGAAAGGTAAGGATAAAACACCTTATGAGTATTGGACCGGTAAGACTCCTATAGTAAGATACTTTAGAGTGTTTGGTAGCAAGTGTTATATCAAGAGGAGTGAACACCGGAGCAAGTTTGATGCAAAATGTGATGAGAGAATATTCTTAGGACATTCCACAAAGAGAAAAGCTCTCAAATGTTTCAACAATAGGACTTAGAGAATTGTTGAAAGTATCAATGTTAGAGTTGATGAAACCTCCAAGAAACCTAAGGAAACCGACAGTGAGAAAATGATAGATGAACTGACTGTAACCTTCTGGGAACCAGTTGCAAAACAGTCTAGAACTAGTAACTATGCTCCTACACCGGTAGATGCTGATGCTGATGAAGATGAGGATGATGAAGAAAAGAAAGAGGAAACAACTAAGATCATTCCTAGGTATGTAAATTTGAATCATGATCCAAAGTAGATCATAGGAGACAAGGATGCAGGAATTCTTACAAGAAGAAAGCTCAGAGAAAACTCTTGCATGATCTCTGAATTTGAGCCTAAAACATTTAAAGAGGTACATAAAGATGAAGACTAGATCAAGGCAATGGAAGGGGAACTTGACAAGATAGAAAAGAATGGTACATGGTTTTTGGTACCCAGACTTAAGCATAAAAATATCATTGGCACCAAATGGGTTTTCAGAAATAAGCTGAATGAAGACGGCACAGTGGTTAGAAACAAAGCCAGACTGGTGTGTAAGGGATATGCTCAAGAAGAAGGAGAAGACTATGGAGAAACCTTTGCTCTAGTAGCTAGATTGGAAGGAGTTTGTATGCTTCTTGCATATGCAGCCTTCAAGGGATTCAAAGTATATCAAATGGATGTAAAATCTGCATTCTTGAATGGAAAACTTGAAGAGGAGGTGTATATAGAGCAACTAGATGGATTTTCCCTATCAGAAGATAGTGACATAGTGTGCAGGCTACATAAATCCTTGTATGGATTGAAGTAGGCACCTAGAGCATGGTATGAATGCTTACACTCCCATCTTGTGAAGATTGGATTTGAAAGAGCAAGTGAAGATAGCAATATCTTTTTGAAGTCAGAAGGAGATCAAATTTTGATCTGTGAAGTATTTGTTGATGACATAATTTTTGGTGGAGATGACAAGATGAGTCATGATTATGCAGATGAGATGAAGAAGGAATTTGAGATGTCACTTATAGGGGAGATTAAGTTCTTCATTGGACTACAGATTCAACAAATGAAAGATGGTATCTTTATCACTCAGTCCAAGTATGTCAAAGAGGTGTTGAAGATCTTTCGCATGGAAGACCGCAAACTGGTTGGTACACTGATGGTGACCGGTTGTAAATTGTTAAAAGAGGATGACTCAATGTTGGTGAATGAGAAGGAATATCGATCAATGATTGGTAAGTTGCACTATGTATTACATAGCAGACCAGACATTGCACATGTAGTGGGCATTACTACATGGTTCCAGAAAAGTCCAAGAGAATCCCACTTGGTAGCAGTCAAGCAGATTCTTAGATATATGAAGGGAACTATTGACTATGGATTGTGGTATCCATATAGTAATGATTTCAATCTCAAAGTGTTCACAGATGCTGATTGGGTTGGTAATGTGGACGACCGAAAGAGCACAACCAATGGTGCATTCTTTCTTGGTGGTAGACTAGTCTCATGGATGAGTAAGAAGTAGAGTTGTATCTCTCAGTCTACAGCAGAAGTGGAATATGTTGTAGCATTTATGAACTGCACCCAGACAATTTGGATGAAACATGTATTAAGTGGTTTCAAAGTTCTTGTATCTGAACCGGTGAGTATATTCTGTGACAACACAAGTGCAATTAATATTTCCAAGAATCCGGTTTTGCATGTTAGAACCAAGCACTTCGAGCTCAAGTATCATTTCTTGAGGGAGAAGGTTCATAACAAAGAGGTTGTATTGGAACACGTTTCCAGTAAGGAGCAGTTAGCAGACATATTCACCAAGCCTCTACTAAAGGCTACATTTACCTATTTAAGAGGTGAAATAGGGGGTGCTGCCCCTTCAAGAGGTGAACTAAAGGTGTGTGCTCTACATCAGTCAGGTATTGCATTGATAAATCTTTTTTAGGATTGATGTGTTGAAGGATGCCACTCCTTAGGGGGAGCAACATAGTGGAACATAGATGTGTGTGCCCCCACTTTGGCATTGTTGTCAAAGGGGGAGAAGATGTAAGGCAAAGAAGATCTCTGTAGTATTGGGGAGAAGAAGATGTGAAGTAGAGAGATATCTTTGTATATTGCCATCATATGTGCAGAGTTTGATGACATGATGATATTGTATGTTGTCATTGATGTCAATATGCTAAAATATGAACTGACATATTAAAGTAAGCAAACTAGCAAGAGAACCGGTATATGTGAAAAAGTGAAGTGATATGTTTGTTCAAAGTGATTCGATATGTTGGAATGAGGACCGGTATATGGGAAGTTTTGTATCGGGGTTTCTTTTGGCATGACTATCGGTTGGTAGTCTCAGCTTCAGGGTTTCCGGTTGATGCAGTCCAAGCCCGTGTGATTCAATTGATGACATCTTGTGATGAGTTAGCATTGTAATGAAGATCAGATCATGTTGCCACGTCAGCCTTGTGCACATGAAGGATTTCCTTGAGGATCTTGCATGAAGAAGATTGATCCTATCTACCTCGGGAAATTGTGAAGTCTTTGTAAACGGTGGAGAGCATGTGATGGGTTATCGAATTCTTGAAGTGGCAAAGAATGAACGTTGGAGAACATCTTGAGATCTCTTCAAGACTATTGTATTCAATGTAGTATGATTAACGGTCAGGATTGAACTGACTGAATTGATAAACCTAAATGTTTAGGGTTTAGGGTTTATGCTACCGACCTATCTGTTTCCTATAAGGTCGATGATGTTTTTCATTTTGAAGTTGTTGGCAAATGTTATGTTTGTATCCAAGTAGAGAGATACTTGATTCTTTCCATACCAGAGAAGTGTGTTGATACCTGCAGAGTGTGATTGTAGAAGCAAAGGAGATAAAGAGGATCTGCCTTGGCATTGTGTGCTGTTATTAGATCAGTGTATTACCTGTTGACTTCTAACCATTTCAGAAGATTGGAAAATCCCTTAACTGGGTAGGTTTAACAGGATTTTGTGTAAATCCTTTAATAGGGTGACTCAATTCAATGAGCTCTTCAAATCCTCTTGCAAGGTAACCTTTAATAGGGTTCTAACCTTTAACCAGGTATTTAGCCATCCCTTAACTGGGTGATCCCTAGCAGGATCGATTCCTAGAAAAACCTATTGTAAAATCCTTAACCGGATTAGGCTCCTAACATAGTAGACTTCAGAAGAGTTCAAAGAACAACTTGTGGGTATTCATCCCCACCGTGGTTTTTCCCAGTTGGGTTTCCACGTGAAAAATCAGTGTGTCATGTGTGATGTCTTTTCATGTGATGATTTGTATTCTCTGATAAGTGGTAATGCATGTTGAACCAGTAGTCTTTATATTTTTGATGTATTACTTCTCTATGCATATGAGTGAAGTGGAAAGGAGATATTAGGTGTGGTGAAGATCTAAGTATTAGCCGGTCTATGTCTTTCACAGTCTCACTATGTCTTACCGATAGTGCCCTGTCTTAGATTGATGATGTTGTTTCCGGTTAGTTCAGTCTTTGTAGTTAAACCAGTTTTAGGAAGTTTTTGTCTATATTGATTCACCCCCCCTCTCAGTATCTGTTGAGTACTTTCTATTCATCATTATTCATCATTCAACACCCGCATAAAGGACATGACCAGATACAACACCATCACAAGAAAATAGTAAAAACTCGAGATCAAGGACATACGCAGGTACCCAAATAAATCATACGATAGTGTACAACAAAAAAATCAAAGGCTTTCCATTTCTCAAGAAAATGAGAATACATTAAATTGAACATGCAGAGGCCTAGATTGTAAAAGATGATCTTCTTTCCTATTGTTTGCACACAACAATCAATCCAGTTTTCTAAAGGATGTAAGTTTGATTGTGGCTTGTCTACCTCATTTGGGTATAGGTTGTTCATGGTTTTCCAACTCACTAAGTTCATTTATGTAATGCCCCGCCAGGAACCGTAAAGGAATGCAATACTTCAAGGCAACTAAAGGGAGAAATATTTAAAAAAAAAAAAGATTAAGTGCATTAATTATAACATTGCACACATAATAACATAAGAGGAAGTTTAACAATGACATCCTAAAGGGTTACCAATGAATATTACTTCGTAACTAAAAATAACGCAATAATGTTAATCCAATTGTCCATCTAATTAGAGAACTCAATTGCAATAAAATTACATCATATTCATAAACTGAATTTCGCATAGAAATATTTAAAGTGATACAATATATTGATTTTAAATGAAGCATTTGCACATAGGCATAAAGATAACTGAAATAACATACATTCCACTGAATTAAGTTTATGATACTCAAAATTACATGGCTTCCTAAAGCACAAAGGAAATACATAATTAAAATGCAAAGGTTACATAGTTTACTGATACAATGACCACATGGGTCTCAAAGGTATAATAATCATGATCATGAGTTGATACACAAATAAAGAACCAAAGGTACACCAGTGAAGCCAATCCTCGCATGAAGGTACGAACCAAAATATCCGATGGGAAGTGGCACTACCACCGGACCATGTGATCCCAAAATGGAACCACCCCACCATGCTAGGAGATAGAAGAAGACCCTCAAGCAAGCAGACAAGATAAGAACAACAGTACATCAAGACTCCACTATACTCATGTGGCTTGACTCACAAAATACTAGTGACCCTAAAGAGAGAGTGTCATCACATGGCTTAAGATGGTTACCCTAGGTAGGCCTCCATAGGTCCCAACCCCCATCCTGGGTTATCCTGGTAGCCTTTCTCGAACCCCCAGCTCCATCTAAGCATCAAGCGGACCCTACCAACCTTTTGTGAGGACAAGACGGTAGGTTTTCCATTCCAGGCCTTCCCAGTACACCTTGAGCCTATACAAGCACTCAACCATGTGCGGGGTGTAATATCTTAATTAAATTTATAACTACCCACCCCCTAATCAATTTTTAGATTATCACTTATTAACTGACTTTCGAGGGGTTATCCTGCCAACCACTTCGGGTGCGGCCCCCGCTCGAAAGCCACTCTCTCATAGGACACTATGAGGTACGGTCTCTCTACGAGAACCCTATGGTGAAACTGATAGCCATATCTAAACCTGACAAAATACAGGTGAAGGATGCACAAATCAAAAACCCAGGATTGACCATTGGAACATAACACACAATGGATCACATCCATAGGATTACACAACAACACTTGACCAAGGGGTATAACCATAATACGACATAACGACAACTCAACCAGAATTGCAATGAAATTAAGCTTTGACTGAAAATACCATTTACACTAAGATCCTAATACAGGCAATCTTTTCTTTACACAGCCAAAAGCATAAAATACTTGCAATTAAAGATATACCAGAGAATTAGAAAATACAACTATATTAATAAAAGAAATTCAATGTTGTCATTTGTCCAATTAGGCTAATTTAACCACATTAAAATAATCCCCCTAATTATATGTTCAAGAATAATCTACAAATACCCCAAATTAAATGATTTCAATAACATAATTTAAATTCCAAATTAGAAATATATATAATAATATAATATAATTACAAGAGTATATATTCTTCGAATATAAACCATATAATTATATCATATTTAAAATATACATAATAAATGAAGATTTAATTTTCCAATAAAATAATTTTAATTCTCCAAAATAAGATATTATAACTAAAGAAAAATACTATATATATATCTTTTTAGCATATAAAAAAATAAAAATAAAACGAATTAAAATTACAGCCAGGCAAAATAAAGGGAAGGCACATGTTTTATTTTGTTGCCCCTGGCTATCCGCAAGGTAGATTGCTACCATACGGTAGCAGAAGCTACCGTGCGGTGGTAGGGTGCCCCCCTCCCCCGACCCCCCCATATCAAAAATTATATATATATATATATATTAATTAAATTCAATTTAATTTTTTTCATAAAACCAAAGATTAATAAAATCTCTCTCCCTCCACTCCGAGACAACAGAGTCTAATAAAACACAGTCAATTAAAGTTTTTTTTAAAAAAGAATAAAACTAGCATACCAAAAATAATTATTGGTAAATAATTTTACCAGAAAACTCAATCCCTGAGACAAAACAGAGATGGAGAATAGCACCATAAACCAAACAATTTCACTCACAAAGCCAAATTGGCTAGAAACTAAATAGTTTGACAATCCCCAATTGGATTTTTGGGCCAAAACAAGAATGGAAAAAGAGGAATTAAACTCAGAATTTCCTCCAAATTTGAAAACTACCAGGAAGAAAATTTTAATCAAATGGAGGCACAAGGGGGAAATTTTGCCAGCATAACTCCCCCAATTTCACAAATTTAAAAACTACAATAAACAGGAAACCAAATTCCTTTCATAAACAAAATGAAAGAATAGATTTTAACCAAAAATTTAACATGAAATAAATTAGAAAGAGATTGGAGTTGCATTTTTAATAAAAAATGAAGTGAAATTTCTCAATAAACCTCATAACCACTAATTCAATAACACTGCACTCATTTAATCAATTTTTTTTTTATAACATCCAGAAGAAGGGGAAGAAATATAGAATTTTTTTAAAACAACAAGGTAGAGGCCATCCAACCTGTGGAGCTATCCAGGAAGAAATTTGTTGGAGAGCTTCTATCTTGCAACAGATTTCCAAACCAAAACCAAAACTTTTTTCCCAAACAATTTTCCAGAATTTGCCTCCTCCAAAAACATGCATCCCTCTTCCAAAACACTCATAGGGATAAATAGGAAAATATTTTAACCTAAACTTTTAGGTTGAAATATTTTTCTCATCCAAAAACATTTAAATAATAAAATTTATTTTTCTATTTTCCTTCAAAAAGGTAAATGGGAATTTCATTTTTTTGAAAAATACATTTCTTTCATCATGGAATTTAATTAACTTTTCCAAAAAAGAGAGAAACAATAATTTAACTCTATCTTTATTTTTTATTTTTAAATCTTAAAGCAATAGCAAATAACTTTATTTATTTTATTTTTCTACTTGAATAGTTACTTTTCCAATATAAAGCAATTACTAATTTAACCTAATAACTTCACTCAATTAGCTAAGTCCATAACACAACACTATAATAATACATAAATTACTTATACCGACTATGAAATGATGACTTGAACTCAAATAAATAATCGAACCACTAGGGCATGCAAAACGAGAAAACCACACGAAGACTCTGAAAAAGTCAAACGAACAAGACTCGAAGGCCAAACAAAAGGAAAGGATGACCAACTGACGACACTCACATGAGTAGACTGAGGGTAAGAATTAGGGTCAACAAGTATCTCCTCCACTCCCATCGGACAAATAAGGCATGCTCAGACTTGTGAAGCCAGGTGGAGACGATACCCCGTACCTACACGATACTTGTACCTGCAATATCCTGCATCATCGAAGCACACATGCATATATACAAATATAGAATACATGACATGCACACCGATGGAGGAGAATTGTGACGTTCCCTGTCTCACCAGAGTGAGTGAAGGAAAATCATCCCCTCGCATCCAATACACTCGCAAACATGCAATATATAATTACACATTACATAAGTAAGGTAAAAGTGTCAGTCCATGACAATAATCCATAAAAATAACACTAATCACAAGTACTAAAATACTATAATAAAGCATACATCCCATATCCAGTTAAAGCATGAAATAGTAACAAATAAGTCTGAATAATGTTTAGCAGTAATGTATCAACTGAAAAGTAAACTGCAACAAAATATAAGTCTAATAAGTTTGATCAAGAAGGGGTACTACATTCTCTCCCCCAAAACTAGGCTTACTCCTGGAAGCCTAAAATAGATAAGAATAGAGCTCTCTCATCTTTGCTGCATCCTCCCAAGTCGCAGAGGTCTCATCATTTGGGTCCCATAGGACCCTTACTTGGTAGATGGTACGACCCTTGAGGGTCAAATCTCGACACTGAAGAATGCGCATGGGCTCCATGGAAAGCTGCCCGTCCTCGACCTACAAAGCATTCCAATCAAGAACATGTGTCACATCATGGTGATAAGGTTGAAGAACTGAAACATGAAAGACATCGTGGATGCGGGATAGACTTAGTGGCAAGGCAAGACGGTAGGCAATAGGTCCTATCCTCTCAAGGATCTCAAAAGGGCCAACAAAATGAGGTGCCAACTTAGAACCCTTTCCATAACGAACTAGACTCTTCTACAGACGCACTCTCAAGAACACACGGTCACCAACAGAAAACTGATGATCTACCCTATTAGCATTTGCATAATTCTTCTGCATATCCTATGCAACTACCAAATGCTCACGAATCCACTCAACCTGCTGTTCCATCTCTCGAAGGATATCTAGTCCTATACGCACCCTATCCTCTGACCGATCCCAACTCAAAGGAGTATGGCAAGGATGACCATACAATGCCTGAAAGGGAGACATACCTATGGATCTATGATATCCATTGTTATAAGAAAACTCCACTAGATAAATATAATCCTCCCAATGTGATTGCTGGTCCATAACATACATGCAAAGCATGTCCTCCAAAATCTGATTCACATGCTCAGTCTAACCATCTGTTTCTAGATGATAAGATTAACCTGAAGTTCAATTGAGTCCCCAAAGCATGCTCAAGTGAGGTCCACAATGCTGAGGTAAAGACAAGATCTCTATCAGAAATGATCCACCTTGGAATCCCATGCAATCTCACTACATCTTCCAAGAAAACCCGAGCCACCACTGCTGCCATATAGGAAGCTTGAATAGGAACAAAATGAGCAACCTTGGTCAACCTATCAGGAATGACCATGATGGCATCATGACGACGTGAAGAAATAGGCAACCCAACAATGAAATCCATGGAAATGATGTCGCATGTCCAATCTGGTACTATATTAGGTTGTAAAAGACTTGATGGGTGTTGATGCTCTGCCTTCACACACTGACATTCCAAACACTTTGACACAAAATCAGCAATGTCACATTTCATTCCAACCCAATAATAAATCTATCTAAGAATTGTGTGCATCTTCTTGACACCTCGATGTGCCAAGTAAGGTGCACGATGGGCCTCAGTCATGATCAAAATGGGAAGACCCTCCAAAGGAGGTACATAGATCCAACCAAGATGATGAAGAAGACCATTCGCCTCAAGGCTAAAACTAGAAAATCTACCCTCTAATGGCCTTTTGGACTCCATCACGACTCTAACATCCTGATACCAAGAATCCCGAGGAAGAACTCCAAGAATTCTCTCTCTCAAGTCCACTCCAAGGGACAATGCTAAAACTTCATGCCGCCTACGACTCAAAGAATTTGCCACTATGTTCTCCTTCTCCTGAATATATTGAACCTCAAAATCATATTCGTAGAGGAATTCCATCCACCTTTGCTATCGAGCATTCAAGTTTGGTTGCATGAAGATATACTACAAACTGTGGTGATCACTATGCAGCTCAAAACGACACCCTAACAGAAAATGCTGCCATCTAACCAACGTATGCACTACAGCTTCCAACTCACATGAACTGGATAGTTCAACTCGTGGTCCTTGAGTTTGCGAGACTCATAGGTAACCACACATCCATCCTACATAAGCATTGCACCTATACCTTCTAAAGAGGCATCTATGCATACCATAAAATCTCTGGATGGATTAGGGACTGCCAAAATCAGAGCACTGACAAGGAGTTCCTTCAAGGTATGAAACACTAACTCACACTGCTCTGACCAAACAAACTTCTTCCCTTTCCTCTGAAGAGAAGTAATCGGGTGTCCTATCTGGGAAAAACCTTGAACAAAGTTACGGTAATATTAGCCAAACCTGTAAAACTCTGAACCTCTAAAACATTGGTCAATGCTGGCCAATCCACTATGGCTTGGATCTTTGAAGGATCCACAAAAACACCCTCTCCCAAAACCACATGACCAAGATAGTTCACCTCAGACTAGAAGAAATCACGCTTCGCCAAATTGGCATAAAGCTGATTCTCCCTCAAGAACTGCAATACCTGTCATAAGTGACCCTCATTCTCTTCCATAGATCTAGAATAAATCAATATGTGATCCAAGAACACAAGGACAAAATGATCAAGGTAGGTGCGAAAAATCCCATTCATGAGGCACATGAAAACTGAAGGCACGTTTGTCAACCCAAATGGCACCATTGTGAACTCATAGTGACCATAATGAGTATGAAACACCATCTTATGAATGTCTACATCATGAATGCACAACTAATGATACCCAAATTTCAGATCAATCTTAGAGAACACCTTGGCTCCCTTCACTTGATCAAAAAGATCATCTATACGAGGCAATGGATATTGATTTTAGATGGTTACCTTATTCAACTATTGGTAATCAATGCATAATTGAAGAGAATCATCATTCTTCTTAACAAAGATAATAGGCACACCCCAAGGAGAAACACTAGGATGAATGAATCCCTTGGCCAACAATTCCTCCATCTGCAACTTCAACTCACTCAACTCCTGAGTAGTCATCTGATATAGATCTCTCGAAATAGGTTCTGCACCAGGAACCAAGTCAATGCGAAAGTCTATGTCTCGCTTCAAAGGCATACCAAGAATCTCCAACAGAAACACTTCAGCATACTCTCGAAGAATAGGGTGATCATCAAGAGTGATTTCTCAACTCTCTCCCTCATCCATATCCTCAAGAGTTATTGCAAAAAGCTGACATCCTCGACGCATACACAACTTAAGTTGCATAGCGGAAATCATACATAAGGATATCGATCTCTAAACTCCAATGATCCCCACTTTCCTGCCATGGTCATCTAAACATTCTACTATCTTCTGACGACAGTCTACATGAGCACTATGAGATGATAGCCAATCCATCCCCAACACTACTCCATAGGACCCCAAAGGAATGACCTGAAGGTCAACAAAAGTCACAAAGGGTCCTAGGTCCAACTCACAACTAGGAACAAAGGCATCTACGAACACGCGCACCCCGATAGCTAACTCTACTTGGCACCTATCCACCTGCTTAGCAGACACAAGCCCACACCGCTACACAATGGACAAATAAATGAAAGAATCTGAAGCACAAGAGTAAAAAAGAACAAAGATATGAATACCACACAACACACCTGTGGCCTCAATAACTGTCCCCTGATGCTCAGCCTAGCGGTCATCAACCGCTGCAAACACTTTGTGGGATCTACCTGCATCCCCTACTGTCTACTCTGATGTTTTTGGCCTCTGACTCCCCGTCTACTGAGAATGTTGAGGGCACTGAGTGACTATATGACCAAACTATCCAGAAGAGAAGCAATCTTACCTACCTGGTCCTCTACCTCCAGTCAACCCACTGGACTGCTGAAAGCTTCCTCTGCTAGGGGCCTGAGATGCACTCTGAGAGGACTATCCTAGAAAACCCTATCTACTCCTCTGCCAGTTCTAGTTCCTCCTATGCTAAGGATTGCGACCCTGCTAGCCCTGGAACTGTTTCGGTCTCTGCGGCTGCTGCTGCTATCCACCCTTAGCGGGTGCTCGAGGACTCCTAAATGATGCAACTGGATGGGACTGGTTCCCATGAGCTTTGGGACCACTAAAAGGAACACTCCCTATCTACACCCCCAACTGACCACCATGTGCATGACTAAGGTTCTGCTCAACCAACCTGGCTTTTGCTACGGCTACCTCAATTGAAGATGGCTAAAAAAATCTCACTCCTCCATTGATGCGGTCATTAAGACCCCTCAAGAAGTGTTGCACAAGCATTGCCTCATCGTTACCAATCCCAACATACTGTTTAAGCTCATAGAACCTATGCTCAAACTGGTCTACTGACAAACCATATTGATGCAAAGCGTAGAACTCATCTGCACAAGATTGCCTCCATTGGGGTGAGAGAAATCATCCCCTGAATCTCTCTAGAAATATCTCCCATGATACGGTGTTAATACACACACCGATCTTCTCCTCCTCTAATCTCCACCAGATCGAAGAAAAACTATTAAGATGCATGATAGCACATCTCACTTTGGTGTTACTACTATATGGGAACATAGCAAAACACCAATCCAAACTGATAAGCTAGGTCTTTGCCTCAAGATCAATACCTTTACCATCAAAGAAGGGAGGGTTGGTCCTCATCAAGTCCCTAATGTGACCCATGGGAGTTGGGTCCTGGTTAGCTGTGTTCTCTCTCTCTCTCTCTCTCTCTCTCTCTCTCCTACTGATGTGACTCCCCAACCTGAGCATGGATGGGCTGCTCACCCTCAGGCCTGGGGCCTACTCTAGCTAGAACCTCCTGAAACATCTATCTTAGATCTTCCCTTTCGGGAACTTTCTCTCCTGCATGTTGTTCATCCTGATGAACAAACTACTCCTGATCCACACTCACATGAGTGGGTGGTGGCAAAGGACTATGGTGGTCTGAACCTCGACCCCGTCCCCCATCTCTGCCTCTATTGCGGCCAACAACACGGCCAACTCCCCTAGCTTTCCTAGCCATGACCTAACACTGCAAAAGAGAAAATGGTTAAGATCTATGGAAAGGATAAAACAAGGGAAACACAAACACTAATACCTACACAAAAGGTCAAGTTGAATGGGCTCACTACAATCCTAGAGTACCCAATGTTGAAACATGGGCTCTGATACCAAATGTAATGCCCCGTCAGGAACCCTAAAGGAATGCAATACTTCAAGGCAACTAAAGGGAGAAATATATATATATTTTTTTAAAGATTAAGTTCATTAATTATAACATTGCACACATAATAACACAAGCAAAAGTCTAACAATGACATCCTAAAGGGTTACCAACAAAGATTACTTCATAACAAAAAATAACACCATAATGTTAATCCAATTACCCATCTAATTAGAGAACTCAATTGCAATATAATTACATCATATACATAAACTGAATTTCACATAGATATATTTAAAGTGATACAATATATTGATTTTAAATGAAGCATTTACACATAGGCATAAAGATAACTAAAATAGCATACATTCCACTGAATTAAGTTTACGATACTCAAAATTACATGGCTTCCAAAAGCACAAAGGAAATACATAATTAAAATGCCAAGGTTACATAGTTTACTGATATAATGACCACATGGGTCTTAAAGGTACAATAATCACGATCATGATCTGATACATGAATCACGAACCAAATGTACACCAGCGAAGCCAATCCTCACATGAAGGTATGAACCAGAATATCCGATGGGAAGTGGCACTACCACCCGACCATGTGATCCCAAAATGAAACCACCCCACCCTGCTAGGAGATAGCAGAAGACCCTCAAGCAAGTAGACAAGACAAGAACAACAAATATCAAGACTCCACTATACTCATGTGGCTCGACTCACAAAATACTAGTGACCCTAAAGAGAGAGTGACATCACATGGCTTAAGATGGTTACCCTAGGTAGGCCTCCATAGGTCCCGACCCCCATCCTGGGTTATCTTGGTAACCTTTCCCGAACCCCCAGCTCAAACTAAGCATCATGCGGACCCTACCAACCCCTTTGTGAGGATAAGGTGGTAGGTTTGCCATTCCAGGCCTTCCCACTACACCTTGAGTCTATACGAGCACTCAACCATGTGCGGGGTGTAATATCTTAATTAAATTTATAACTACCCACCCCCTAATCAATTTTTAGATTATCACTTATTAATTGACTTTCGAGGGGTTATCTTGCCAACCACTTCGGGTGTGGCCCCCACTCGAAAGCCACTCTCTGATAGAACACTATGAGGTACAACCTCTCTACGAGAACCCTATGGTGAAACTGGCAGCCATATCTAAACCTGAAAAAATACAGGTGAAGGATGCACAAATAAAAAACCCAGGATTGACCATTGGAACATAAAACACAACAAATCACATCCATAAGATTACACAACAAAACTTGACCAAGGGGTATAACCATAATACGACATAATGACAACTCAACCAGAATTGAAATGAAATTAAGCTTTGACTACAAATACCATTTACACTAAGATCCTAATACATGCAATCTTTTCTTTACATAGCCAAAAGCATAAAATACTTGCAATTAAAGATATACCAGACAATTAGAAAATACATCTATATTAATAAAAGAAATTCAATGTTGTCATTTGTCCAATTAGGCTAATTTAACCACATTAAAATAATCCCCCTAATCATATGTTCAAGAATAATTTACAAATACCCCTAATTAAATGATTTCAATAACATAATTTAAATTCCAAATTAGAAATATATATAATAATATAATATAATGACAAGAGTATATATTCTTCGAATATAAACCATATAGTTATATCATATTTAAAATATACATAATAAAATGAAGATTTAATTTTCCAATAAAATAATTTTAATACTCCAAAATAAGATATATTTTAATACCGTGGGGTAGCAGGCTGCCCCCCCCCCCCCCCCATATAAAAAAAAAATAATATATTTTTTTTCAAATTCAATTTAATTTTTTTTTATAAAAATAGAGATTAATAAAATCTCTCCCTCCACTCTAAGACAACAGAGTCTAATAAAACACAGTCAATTAATTTTATTTTTTTAAAAGAATAAAACTAGCATACCAAAAATAATTACTGGTAAAGAATTTTACCAGAAAACTCAATCTCTGAGACAAAACAGAGATGGAGAATAGCACCATAAACCAAACAATTTCACTTAGAAAGCCAAATTGGCTGGAAACAAAATAGTTTGACAATCCCCAATTGGATTTTTGGGCCAAAACAAGAATGGAAAAAGAGGAATTAAACTCAGAATTTCCTCAAATTTGAAAACTACCAAGAAGAAAATTTTAATCAAATGGAGGCACAAGGTGGAAATTTTGACAAAATTTTGCCAACGTAACTCCCCCAATTTCACAAATTTAAAAACTACAATAAACATGAAACCAAATTCCTTTCATAAACAAAAATGAAAGAATAGATTTTAACCAAAAACTTAACATGAAATAAATCAGAAAGAGATTGGAGTTGCATTTTTAATAAAAAATAGAGTGAAATTTCTCAATAAACCTCATAACCACTAATTCAATAACACTGCAATCATTTAATCAATTTTTTTTATAACATCCAGAAGAAGGGGAAGAAATATAGAATTTTTTTAAAACAACAATAAGGTAGAGGCCATCCAACCTGTGGAGCTATCCAGGAAGAAATTTGTTTGAGAGCTTCTATCTTGCAACAGATTTCCAAACCAAAACCAAAACCTTCTTCCCAAACAATTTTCTAGAATTTGCCTCCTCCAAAAACATGCATCCCTCTTCCAAAGCACTCATAGGGATAAATAGGAAAATATTTTAACATAAACTTTTAGGTTGAAATGTTTTTCTCATCAAAAAACATTTAAATAATAAAATTTACTTTCTCTATTTTCCTTCAAAAAGGTAAATGGGAATTTCTTTTTTTTGAAAAATACATTTCTTTCATCATGGAATTTAATTAACTTTTCCTAAAAAGAGAGAAACAATAATTTAACTCTATCTTTATTTTTTATTTTTAAATCTAAAAGCAATAGCAAATAACTTTATTTATTTTATTTTTCTACTTGATTTAAATATAGTTACTTTTCCAATATAAAACAATTACTAATTTAAATCTAATAACTTCACTAAATTAGCTAAGTCCATAACACAAAGGTATAATAATACATAAATTACTTATACCAACTATGAAATGATGACTTGAACTCAAATATATAATCAAACCCACTGGGGCACACAAACCAAGAAAACCACATGAAGACTCTGAAAAAGTCAAACGGACAAGACTCAAAGGCCGAACAAAAGGAAAGGATGACCAACTGACGACACTCACATGAGTAGACTGAGGGTAAGAATTAGGGTCAACAGCTGTCTCCTCCACTCCCATCGGACAAATAAGGCACGCTCAGACCTGTGAAGCCAGATGGAGATGATACCCTGTACCTACATGGTACTTGTACCTGCAATATCCTGCATTATCGAACCACACATACATATATCCAAATATAGAATACATGACACACACACCGATGGAGGAGAATCATGACGTTCCCTGTCTTACCAAAGTAAGTGAAGGAAAATCATCCCCTCGTATCCAATACACTCGCAAACATGCAACATATAATTACACATTGCATAAGTAAGGTAAAAGTGTCAATCCATGACAATAATCCATAAAAATAGCACTAATCACAAGTACTGAAATATTATAATAAAGCATACATCCCATATCTAGTTAAAGCATAAAATAGTAACAAATAAGTCTGAATAATGTTTAGCAGTAATGTATCAACTGAAAAGTAAACTGCAACAAAATATAAGTCTAATAAGTTTGATCGAGAAGGGGTACTACATTCTGCCCCCCAAAACTAGGCTTACTCTTGGAAGCCTAAAATAGATAAGAATAGAGCTCTCTCATCTTTGCTGCATCCTCCCAAGTCACGGAGGTCTCATCATTTGGGTCCCATAGGACCCTTACTTGGTCAATGGTATGACTCCTGAGGGTCAAATCTTGATGCTGAAGAATGCACACGGGCTCCATGGAAAGCTGCCTGTCCCCGACATGCAAAGCGTTCCAATCAAGAACATGTGTCACATCAGGGTGATAAGGTCGAAGAACTGAAATGTGAAAGACATTGTGGATGCGGGATAGACTTGGTGGCAAGGCAAGATGGTAGGTAACAGGTCCTATCCTCTCAAGGATCTCAAAAGGGCCAACAAAATGGATTAGACTCTTTCACAGACGCACTCTCAAGAACACATGGTCACCAACAGAAAACTGATGATCTACCCTATGAGCATCTACATACTTCTTCTGCCATCCTGTGCAGCTATCAAATGCTCATGAATCCGCTCAACTTGCTATTCCATCTCTCAAAGGATATCTGGTCCTATAGGCACCTTGTCCTCTAACCGATCCCAACTCAAAGGAGTACAGGAAGGATGACCATACAATGCCTGAAAGGGAGACATACCTATGGATCTATGATATCCATTGTTATAAGGAAACTCCACTAGATAAATATAATCCTCCCAATGCGACTGTTGGTCCATAACATACGTGCAAAGCATGTCCTCCAAAACCTGATTCACACGCTTAGTCTGACCATCTGTCTCTGGATGATAAGTTGAACTGAAGTTCAACTAAGTCCCCAAAGCATGCTGAAGTGAGGTCCACAATGCTGAGGTAAAGACATGATCTCTATCAGAAATGATCTGCCTTGGAAACCCATGCAATCTCACTACATCTTCCAAGAAAACCCAAGCCACCACTACTGCCATATAGGAAGCTCTAATAGGAACATTTTCCAGAAATTAAAAAGAGATTTACACATATAAATGCATTTTTTTGATAATTTCAAACGAAACCCCCAAATAAAATACTCAAAAATTTTCTGAGATAAAACAGAGAATGGATCCAATCATTTTTAAACATATCATTTCTTTCCCAAATTGAAGAAATGGATTTGTATCCATGAAAAAAAGGGTTCAAAGCTAAATTAATTTCTCACTTCAGATCCAAAATGAAGGAGTTTTCTAAAAGAAAAAGGCAGCCACACACACAGGAAGCTCCTTAAATTCAGATAAATTTCAACAAAAACAAAGGGTTAACCAAAATGCCAACCTTGAATGCTATCATGGAGGTGTTGAAGATGAGCTCCTCTTGCAAAATACCCAAACTCCTTCCACAAAATGCCCCAAAATCTTCCCCAAAATTTTCCATCCAAAAATATAACTCTCAAAAAAGGATCCTCCCAGATTTTTCCAAAACCTAGGTTAAATGGGAAAAGGTTGACCAAAAATTCATTTTTGAATTTAAAATATTTTCATTTAAAAATAAAAAATAAAAATCATTCTATCAAACTATATCGAATATATATATTGTAGTACCACTCCTTGATCAACCTCTTTTTGTATGTTTTAATTTACTTTAGTGACTGTTCAGTGGAACATTATTGTATATTGATTCAGATTGTATGCGATGTTATTTCATGCTTTATCTGGAGGTATGTTGTATGCTTTTGTGCAGTATCTCAGTGCTTATGGTTAATGTTATTTTATGGATCATTGTCATAGACTGACACTCTTATCTTATATGTGTGATGCGTTATTTATGTGTTGTGTGTTTGCATGTGTATGGGATGTGAGAAGATGATTTTCCTTCACTCACTCCAGTGAGACAAGGAATGTCATGACTCTCCTTCATCAGTGTGCATGCCTTGTCTGTATATATATAACTATTTGTCTATATGCACGTATGGATTCTTTTAGTGCAAGACATTGCAAGTACTAGTACAGGGTAGGTACGGGGTATCGACTCCACCTGGTTTCACAGATCTAAGCATGCCTTATATGTCTGATGGGAATGGAGGAGATAGTTGTTGTACCCTAACTTGACCCACAGTTACACTCATGTGAGTGTTGTCAGTCGGTTGTCTTTCCCATCTAGCTGGTATGCGAGTCATAGTGCTTTGGTTTGGTCATTTGTGAGTCATCATTTGATCATCCTTTGTTTCGCGTGCTTCCATTTATTTAAATGGTTATTTAATTAAATGGATGATGCTATGTTTTTTTTTTTTATCAATAAAAGGTCGAAGCCAGAGAGATTTTATTAATAAAAATATAATACAACTTCATTTAGTGTGGGCACTGGTAGGAAAGAATGGAGGGAAGAAAACCTCCAATCTAGCCCAAATCCCTTAATGGATCAAAAATTAATGCTAGAGATAGCTACAAATAAGGAACATGATACATGAATCCCTGGATAATGCATATCCAAGTGAATCTACTATAAGATTATTTAAGGAACATCCACATTTTTCCTTAGTGCTATGTTTCGCCCCTGCCCTGAAAAATGATGCCATCGATCGTTATTATCAGCATAGATCTTTACTTGAATTCTCATTTGCCCGTTATGGTTCTGGCCAATCCCCTGTTCTGCATAAGAACCTCAATACACCTTTCCTTCCAGCTCAATGTTAGAAGGTTACAATAATTACAAACTCAAAAAGAGATAAGTTTGGAACATAACTTTCTCACAAATTCTCCCAACAGGTATCGGAACCATAGCCTTTCGAGAAGATACCTGCCAGAACTCTCAATCCTGCCATACAACATAATAATGTAGAAATAGTTAGCCAAAACAAATATCCCTATCCATAATGCCCAGCCTATACCAATCATCTGTTGGAAAGCTTAAGAAATGAGAGCACAATCTTCACCTCCAAAATTGAAGGATGTAAAAACGGAGACAAACTAATTGAGAAGACTAGTCAGACTTTTATTTCCAAACAATCCTCCCATATAAAATACTAAAAGGATTTGAATAGAGAAACCTGCCAACCATCATAGATCTTAATCAAAGTAGTCCTCCATCTTGAATTTAAAAACCTCCCTATCATAAGTCCAGCAGCTGCTTTGCTTGTAAAATCATGCCAATAGAAGTGCAGTTTACATGAAAATGACCATATATATCTTCAAAAATGTATGCAATTATGAGAATATATATCTATATATGCAAATATATATATATATATGTATATATATATATACATATACATATATATATATATGTATACATACACATATATGTGTATGTATACATACACATATATGTGTATATATACGTATATATATATATATACATATACATATATACACACACATATATATACATATATATATATACACACACACACACACATATATATATATGCATATGTATATATACATATACATATATATGTACATATACATATACATATATATATATATACATATATATATACATATGTATATAGATATACATATATATACATATGTATATATACATATATACATATGTACATATATATATACATACATATATAGATATACATATATATATATACATATGTATATATACATATGTATATATATATATATACATATGTATATATGTATATATACATATATATATACATATGTATATATATATATACATATGTATATATATATATACATATGTATATATATATACATATGTATATATATATACATATGTATATATATATACATATGTATATATATATATACATATGTATATATATATATACATATGTATATATATATATATATATTTAGATATCAGTGTTTAGAAAAGTTAAAGCTTTTATCACATCTATCCAAGAGCTAAAAGAGTGTCATGGTACAAACTCTTTTGTCAGAATGCTTTAGGAATTTGAAAATCTTCCCATGAGACAGAATACACTCTATGCTAAAGGGTGGAATTTTGTAGATAGAAGTCCAAATACAAGAAGAAAACTATATATATATATATATGATTATAGACATATGTATCTATATATATGAATATTTATATATATCTAGCTGGAGCTGATTTGACCGTAAATTAAGAGCAAATGACCAGTAAAACCAGCTAAAACCTTAAGCAAAAATCAGTGAACTAAATAAAGCAAAAACATAATTAAGGCTAGATAATAGATAGATTAAGCATTCATGAGTCTTTTAAAATATAAGTCTGAGTCATACGAAAGAAGAACTTTGAGTGACAAAAGGAAAAACCCGAGACAAAACCCCCCATTAAAGGTCCAATATTTTCATGCCTGCAGCCCTGATAGCCAGAAGGGAGCCAAAAAATGACAGAAGGCACCTCCTTCGGAAAGAGCCTCATCCTCTCCTTTCCTGCTTATGAGGGTTCCTGGTTCCCAAACATTCTGGGTTAGCTAAAGAGGGGTCGGCAGGAGAGGGAGGGATTGTCATATCATTTGGGATGACTGTGATGTTCTCAGCTTTGAGGTAATTCATCAACCATTTGTCCCACAGAGGCTTTTTAACCTGCAGGAGCCATGAGAGGAAGAAGAAATTCCTACTTCTGATAGGACTGTAAGCTTCAAAGGCTGACAAATCCTCTATAACTAGGATAGGGAGCCAAGGCACTGGTTTATTCATCCTGATAAGGACATCGTAGTCTCAGGGCTTTGGAGCAGTAAGTTCTTCATCAATGTTGACCACCACCCTCTCTAGTTCGCCCAAAATTTCTTTTTTGAAGACCTTTTTGCCCAGCTTTACCACTACATCTCTATCTTTCTCAAGATGCATGGCTATTGCTAAGAACATCACTGCAATGTTAGGATTAGCTCTAGTCTGGTCCTCATTTAGGATATAATCCTTCCCCAGGGTTTTCATTACAACACCAGTAACTAGGGGATTTTGGTGGACCAGAATGCCCTTCATTCTTTCCTCTCTGATTTCCCCTAGAAAGGCCATCTGTCGTTTCAGCCCTATAAGTCTTAGTGGAGTATCCATTTGAGCTAAGTGGAAGATAAACTGGGACATTGGCCAAATGGTCTAAATATAGCTGGAGTATTAATGCTTCGTGAAAAATAGCTCATCTCATCATAGTAGATAAATGATCGAAATCGGAGGGGTAGGATGCGTATGGAGCGATCTTCAAGGATCTAAGAAATAATTACCATCGTCTTAAAGTCTTCAAGCGAAGGGTACTTATGCTTTCAAATAGCAGAGGAAGTGTCACCCCATCATGACTAGAGTGTCATCATATTGGTACTGATCGAGGAGGAAATGTTGGCAGAGGACATCCGAAAAAGCGAGGCAAATCTCTCTAAACAGCTAAAGCTTAAGTTAAAAGGGCTATACTAAGCCTAGAAGGCATAGAGAGGGAGATATGGAGGCCTCTAAAGGGATAAATAATATTTTATTCCTATTAGAATACAATGTATATGTGAGTATTGTAGTACCCTTGCCCTAATCAATTTCTAGTCTCAGTTTGACCTTGGTTAGTTTATCATATTATAGTGTTATAGTCAAGTGTTTTGATTTTTGTGCATACTTGTTAATGTGATTTTTGCACCAATTTGTATGCAAGTTTATTAGTTCTCCTATTTTGTGTTATTAATCTCGGGCTAACACTTTCATTAAGTATATATATGTAGGCATGTATGACTCTTGGTTGCAGGAGATTTCAGGTACAATACTGCATGGGTGTGAGGTTTGTCTCCGCCTGGATTCATAGGTTTGAGTGTACCTCTTTGGCCCTTAGATTTTGGAGTAGGTGATCGTAAGACCCTCGTTTGACCCTAGTCGTGCTCTAGTGAGCATCGTCAGTCGTCAGTATTCCCTTTGGTTGGGTATGCAGGTCGTCTGTTTGTTTGACCTTCTTGGATTACGTGTTTGTGTGTGGTTAAATTGAGTAATTAATCCTTAATATTTAAGTTGATTTAATGTGTGTTTACGCATTAGTAATTAAGGGACTAAATTAAATAGGTTCCCTTTATGCGATTAATCATTAATTAGAATTGCTCAATTCAAGTTGGTAGCAAGTTCGATTAAATAATTAATTTTAAATGATAAATTTATTATGTTTATGCTTTTGGAAAGGAAAGATTTAAATTTATTTGAAATAGAATTAATTTAATCTCTTTGCCCTTTTAAAAATAGAAAAGTTGATTTCAATTATTAAAGAAAATCAATTTTAACTAGAAAAGCAAGTTTAATATATATTTATTTGATATAGTTTGAAAGAATGATTTTGGGATGTTATTTTAATTAAAAATATTTCACCCTCACTAATATTTTGAAATATAAATGTTAGTTTTCTTAAAATTGAGAAAATTAGAAATTAAATGAGGAAGAGAAAGCATTTTTTATTTTTCTAATTAGAAATTAATTTTTAATTGTGTAAAAGTATTTTAATTTAAAAATGGGAATTTTGGTAAAAAAAACTTAAAATTTTCCCATTTAACCTAGGTTAGGAAAATACTTTGGGGGAATGTTTTGTTTGGAAAATATTTTTGGAGGAAAGAAAAATTTATCTGGAGCTTGCAGTTGGGTCTTCTTCAACACCTCTAGGATAGCATTCAAGGTTGGCATTTTGGTTAACCCTTTTGCTTTTGTTGAAATTTGTCTGTATTTAAAGAGCTTCCTGTGTGTGTGTGGCTGCCTTTTTCTTTCAGAAAACTCCTTCATTTTGGATAAACTCCTTCATTTTGGATATGAAGTGAGAAATTAATTTAGCATTGAACCCTTGGTTTCATGGATGCAAATCCATTTCCTCAATTTGGGAAAGAAATGATGTTTTTAAAATGACTGAATCCATTCTTTGTTTCGTCTCAAAAAATTTTTGAGTCTATTTTATTTGGGGGCTTTGTTTGAAGTTATAAAAAAAAATCCATATATATGTCTGAGAATTTGAAAATGAAATTTATGTCTCAGAGATTGCAGATTGGGGTTTGTGTTTAACGAAAGAAATTAAACAAAATAAAAATTAAAAAAAATGTAAATTTTCTGGGTCTGAGAATACCCAGAAGCTGGGGTGTTGTTTTTATTAATTTTAATATATTAAACAAAAAAATAATAAATACATATATATTTAAACAAAGATATTTTATTTGAAGCTTTGGGGGAAAATCATGGCCTCGACCCATGGTTGGGGAGAGCCGTGGCTTCCCTAAGCGATGGGGAGAGCCATGGCGCGGAGACCATGGCATGGTCTCCACATAGCCGTGGCTAAGGGGAGACCATGACATGGTCCCCACAACCCTTCCCAAAGGAAAGAGGAACCACGTGGGTTTCCCCTTACCTATTAAAAAAAAATAGTTTCTTTTTATTATTAAAAAAAGTTTTTTTTTTCAAATGTTTTATTATTATTACTTTTTAATTAATGTATATTATTAATAATATATTAATTTTTAATTACTAATTAATGTATATAATATATATATATATATATATATATATATATATATTAATTGTAGTGAATTATAATTAATGAGTATTATTAATTATATATTAATTGTCTTTATTAATTAATGTATATTTTAAAATATATATTAATTGCGGTTGAGTTATGAATTTATAAATTAAGGTATATATATATATCTTAGGTTTGTATATTTGTTTAAATATATGCAAGGAAATATTTTGGTAATTTGGGAGATGTTTATTTGTTTTTGGTTTCTTTAAATGTATATTTCCTTAATCTGAAAAGAATAGCTTGGTTCTCGAAAAGATGAATTTTGAAAAATTGTTTTCGAACTAGTATGAGAATGATGTTTTATTTTGATGAATATGATGATGTATTTATGTTGTTTTATGATGCAAATGAACTTTAGTGAGTTAGAAAACCATGAACAACCTGTGCCTAGACAAGGTAGACAAACTGCAATCAAACTTAGATCAATTAGAAAATTGGATCGATTTTAATGTTTAAACAATATGGAAAAAGATTGTCCTTTCCGATTTATGCCTATGCATGTTTAAATTTATGTATTCACTTTTTCTTAAGTAATGGCAAGCCTTGCTTTGTTTGATTGGACCCTGTCGTATGAATTGATTTGGGGTACCTGTTTCTGTCCTCGGTCTCGAGTCTGACTGTTGTTTTGTGGTGGTGTTGTAATTGGTCATATTCTTTATGCGGGTGTCGAATGATGATTTGTGGTTGACCATAGCTGGTCAGGTCTCTAGTTAGAGTACCATCAGTCAGTGCACCTCATTTGAAGTCATGTTTGACCAAATGGTTGTTTCCTCCATTTTGAACTCTGTTTGCTTGACCCTGTGTATGCCTGGGTTTAGGAGTTCATTAAGTATGGTCTAGTGTCATATGGGAAAGTGACTTTCGATTGGGGGCCGTGCCCAAAGTGGTTTCCGGGTAACCCATCAGAAGTGTGTCTAATAAGTGATAACCTAATAGCATATTAGAGTGTTAGTTAATGAATCACTAAGTAAGATAAGTGTGCCTCACACATGGGATGAGTGCTAACACAGACTCAACATGTTGTGAGAAGGCCTGAAATGGAAAACCATCATCCTTGTCTTCACGAAAGGATGTGTGGGTCCACATAAGGCTTGGATGGGCCAGAGGTTTGGATTAGGTGGCCAGGGTAACCTAGTGGATGGGGTTGGAACCTATGAAGACCTGCCATGGTAACCATACCAGGTTGTGTGATGACACTTGTCCCCTATGTTCGCTAGTGTGTTGTTGTGTTGTCTTTATAGGAGCACTATTGTGGAGTCGTCCATTTGCCTATGCCCTTGCGAGTACCTGATATCATGGTAGACCTTGGGTTGAGATGACTTAGTTTTGCGGATGCTCTAGTGGACCTTTGTATTTTCTTCGATTATGTTCAATTGGATCCTTTCCTATTCAAGGATCATTTATGTATTTATTTGACCGATGTGGTCATTTGTATATTGGTTATGTTCACCTTGATGGCAGGATTGTTAATGATGTGAACCTTATGTATTCTTAACTTATTTAATGATCAGAATGGTCTTGCAATTGAGTAGACCCAGAGATGTAGCCTGTTAGGGGTGAACTCTGATATCAATTTGGTGTTATGTGATGCTTATGTCCTTATGTTCCTTCTTAGTTTCAGTATGCATGGATTCCATTATGTTAGAATGTATTAAGTGGATAATATGAAATTAATCGTAAATGCATGTATGCAGTCGTCTTTTAAATGCAGTAAATTGGATCATGAAAGAATGTAGATTAGAATAATGGAATATATTCAGTTATTGTTAAGGAAATTAAGTATGCATGGAAAGATCTCATTAGTTTATGATGAAATTCAAGTGTGTTATAAAATTAGATGCATGGCTTATATTTTAATGAAAATCTTGAACGTAAGGTATGAATAAATCTTAATGGATGAACCTTACCTTGTGATCTATATTTTTTTTATCTTATTAAAAGAAATTATCCTTGTTTAAGAATTATCTCGTTATTAAGATAATCGGCTTATTGGATTAAATAGCACGAGTTAAGTTAAATGTGGAATTAGGTAATCACATTGGAAAACTCTTTAGGTGATAGTTGATGTCTTCCGCTGTGTAATCTAAACTTTGATATCTTGTTGTATCTTAATGTTGTGTTTTACTTTAAAAAAAAAAATTATTGCACTCTATTCTTGTGTTTAGCTTAATCCTTTCGGGATTTCCTAGCAGGTCATTACAAGTATTAATACCTATATATCCATGTATACATATTTTAGTTGAAATGATATATGAATACATGTCTATATACATATGCATATTCCTATATACTATTGAATCCTACTAGTCCTAAAATCTTATATATATCTTGTGATACCATTTATCAAAAATATGTATATAGATATATATAACTACATATCTGTTTGATTATACTATATATATATATATACTCTTATATGTGTATATAAATGCCTATGCCTGTGTATGTATGGGGGTATGACTGAGTATAATCTGCCCCTATGATTATCAACATATATATGAAATTGAATGAATACCTATATGTGACATAATGAATGAATGAGATATATATATATATATATAAATAAAATTAAGAGCATATATAGATTTATATATGTATATATATATATAAATATATATACATGTATATATATATATATACATGTATATATATATATATATATATATATATATATATATATATATATATATAGATATATTTATATATATGTATGGCAGTGAGTATATATATGAATATATATATGATGGCATTGCCAAGGAATATGACCTCCTCGCTAGCTGTTCCTAGGTAAGCATGCTCAGTTGTTCTCCTGGAACCTTGTTTACCTATTCTAATGTTAGACATTTGAGAGAAAATTTAAGATAGAGTCTTAGGGGAGGTGAATGCCATCCGCTCCCAAGTTAGCTAACTCATCTGCCCTTTTGTTGCCTTCCTTATAGATGTGGTTAACCATAACTCTCTCAAACCCTCTTCATAACTCAATGGCCTGTGTCAGTAGGGAGCTAAGTCTCCAATTGGGCATACTACCTTTTCTTAGAGTGTTGATAATAATTGTTGAGTCCCCTTCAATGTCCAAATTCTTCACTCCCATCTTTCTGCAAAGATTCAGGCCTTCCAGCAAGGCCACCAATTCTGCCCAATTGTTAGTTTTGTTACCTATATAGAATGCTCTGAGGGTAATTTCCTTGCCTTCCTAGTTATGGATAGAGCATCCTATCCTTTCCACCCCTGGATTGCCCCGAGAAGCCCCATCAAAGTTTAACTTCATCAAACCCTTACTTGGGGGTTTCCACATACATTCAACTCTTTTCCTTAGGTTTCCTTCAGGGCCATCCCCAACAAAGGGTGGGATAGATAAACCCTTCCATAAACCCTTCATCTTCTCATCCCAATAGGATACTATGGTATTCTTCTTCAGACTAAAGTTGATCCGACTGTTGATGAGTTCGATAATAGCAGCCTCAATTTTATTGATTACCCGATTCACCTCTAGTTTTTCATTTTTGAAGAGATGTCTATTTCTTTCCTTCCATAGTTCCCAAATTATGGATGATGGAAGAAAAATCCATAGGCCTTCAAATAGACATCCATGTCTTAGGATAGGCCAAGCTTTGAGCATCCCTAAAATAGTTTTGGGAAAGGCAGAGGACTAGCCTAGTTTCTTGGTAAACCAAACCCAACATTGGTTTGCATGGGTGCAATTGAGGAGGAGATGGTTTGTGTCTTCTTCATTATTTTCGCAGAGAGGGCATCTACTAGGTCCCTCATACCCCATCCTCTTGAATTTATCCGCAATCAAGAGCTTATTCTGGAGAGCGAGCCATGTGAAGACTCTAGCCTTGGGTAGGCAATATCTATCCCAACAAAGTTAATTAGTTAATGCTATCTTATGTTGGCATAATTAGTTAATTATTATGCTCTGTGATTATTGATTTAATTTAATTGTTGAGTTGCTAGATTAAATGGTTAAATGGCTTATTTTATTGTGTAAAGTTGCATTAATATATTTTGTGGAAGGAAATAAATAATTGCCTAGCCATTTAAATGATAAATGCTTATGTTGAAAGAAAGTATTTTGGAAAATATAAAATAAAATAAAAAGCTTTCCTTTCTACCTTTCCATTTAATTTTTTCATTTTAATTGTTGGAAAAGAATTATTTTTTGGATAAAGGTAAATCTGATTGTTTTTACTTTTTAAATATTCAAATCTGATTGGATGGAAAAAATTTTAACATAGAAAATTTAGGTTAAAAGATATTTTTCCATCTATTCCTAAGAATTCACGGGAAGAAGAAGAGGAGAATTTTTGGAGAGAAAATTTGGAAAACTTCCTGGAGGAGCTAGAAATTCGACCTGGTTTGCAAGACTGGAAATTCTTCATCTCTTTTCTTGCTATTTCTTCAAGATTGGAGGATCTCTTCTTGTTTTGGAATTTGATTTTAAATATTTTAGTTTCTTCCCGTGTGTTTAAAAATGCAAATCTGTCTATAGATTCTTGTGGAATGTTTGGATTGGAAGAAAGAATGCTTGTTATTGTTGATTTTGTGAAGCTCTCATCATATGGTTGCATATAAGAAATAAATGGTTCATTTCTCTATTTGTTGTTTGTTATTTGTTCATAGAAATCAACTTCTAGAAATACCTCTTCTATTTGGAAAGAATGAACTAGATTTAGCTTGCTGTGTGCTTTCTAGTATCTAGTTGCCCAAGATTTGAGGTTCTTGTGGGATTTTATTTCATCATTTACCTTGTTGGTAAATATCCATTTGAAATTTGGATTTGGCACTGTGTATGTTTGTGCCCATGAAATGATCCAGGAATGAATCATTTTCATGTTTAAACAATTTTGGGCGTATGGATTTTTTAATGTTTTGGATGGCATGTATTTTATTTTCTTATTGTTGACTTTACCTAACCCCGTGGCGGGATAGTCCCACCACACAGGTCAGTAGTATCTTCTACCTGCAGGTAGCAGTACTACTAGTCGGTAGTACTAATATGTGGTAGCAGTACTACCAGTCGGTAGGACTGTTACCATTTGGTAGCAGTACTATCAATTGGTAGCAATGCTACCAGTCGGTAATGGCTGCTACCAATGGTAGCAACACTACCGGTTGGTAGCAGTGCTACCGAACAGTAGCGTTTGCTACTAGTCAGCAACAGTGCTATCGATCAGTAGGCCTGCTACTGGTCGACAGCTATACTACTGGTAGGTAGTGTCCGTGGCCTCGACAGCAACATTGCTGCGGGTTGGTCTCAACCCCCGCGCAACCTGGTACCCAAACCGGTTTATGCAATTAAGTTAATTTTTATAAATGGAATATATTTAAAAGTGGTTTTAAGTGTAAATGAAATGATGATTTTTCATGTGATTTTTATTATGTGGTTTAATAAATTTATCTATAGAAATCAAGGCATGAATTAGGAATTCAAATTGGTTAATCTGGATATATTATGAAAATGAATTAAATGCTTGTTGGAGATTCATGTTTTTATTTGGATGAGTATTTGATGTGAATTTGATCCTTGATAGAATATTGATTTGGAAATTGAATGAGGTGTGAATGTCATGAAAGAGTGTTTTATTTAATTTTCAATCAATGATGTTGCAAGTGCTTATGATGTTGATTTTCTCAAAGATTGTCTAAGTGCGGACTTGTGAATTAGCTATCCTTGCAAGTGTATATTGTGTTATTTCTGGTCTGTGGTTTAGTCATCCTGTGGTGGCATATTTGGTACCTTTGACCAAGTGATTTATGTTGGCTTCATTGTTTTAACCATGTAGTGTCTTTGCCTTATGGTTAGCCAAGAGTCAGTATGTCCTTATTTGACCACTTGTTTCTGAAAGTAGTGTAATGGCTATCTGCTTCGCCATAGGGTCCTCGGGGAATGACCATGTCTATTTAGTGTCCTTTGAGAGAGTGTCTTTCGGGAAGGGCTGTGCCCAGAGTGGTTAGAAGGGTACCCCTCGAGAGTCAAATAATAAGTGATAATCTAATTAATTGATTAGGTGTGTAGTTCATAACATTAATAAAGATATTGTACCTCATACATAGGTGAGTGCTTGTATTTAGGTTCATAATGTAGTGAGAAGGCCTAGAATGGAAAACCGACCACCTTGTCTTCATGAAAGGCTGGAAGGGTCTGCATGAGACTTAGTTGGAGCTAGAGGTTTGGGAGAGGTTACCAGGATAGAGAGTCAGGACCTATGAGGGCCTACCGAGGTAACCATCAAGCTATGCGATGACACTCTCTCTTTAGGTTCACTTGTGTGTGTGATGTCGGGTCACTTGTGTTTTGTGAGGTCGAGTCAATTGTGTAATTGTGATGTTGAGTCACTTGGATTATTGTGGAGTCTCTTTGTGTTGTCATGGAGTCGTATTGTTTTATTGACCATGTCATGCTTTTGCTTGCTTAAGGGTCCTCAACTATCTCCTAGCAAGGTGGGGTGATTCCATTTTGGGGAATTACATGGTCGAGTGGTAGTGCCACTTCCCATCGGATGTTCTCGTTCATACCTTCATGCGAGGATTGGCTTTGTAGGTTTTTTTGTGGTTTGTGTCTCATGCTTATCTCATTTTTGCATATTATTGTTATTTGGAGACCTATGTGGTCATTGTATCATGATCTTTTGTAACCTTGTAATCGGTTAAGTGGTATCTTTATATGTATATTGAGAAGCCATGTATTGGAAGAGAAATGTAATCCTAAGATTGGGATGTTATTTATCAGTTTCCTTTATGTTATGTGTACATGCTTATTGAAGTCGAATTATATTGTATCCTTTCAATCTTTCAATGGTGTAATCGGTTATTACATATGGCTCCTTGTGATCATTGAGTTAATGATGTATTATTGGATTAACCTTAATTAGGGAATTTATCTTTTGGTTTTAATTCTTCATTGGAAATCCTTAAGGAATTCTAGTGTAAGCCTTCCGCTTGTGTTATCATGCATGTTGTGTAAATGCACTTATTATGTTTATACTTTAAAAAAAAAAATTGTTTCACCCTTGTTGTGGGTTTTCCTTTGGGGTTTCTGGCAGGGCATTACATATATTAAACTTGCTTTTCTAATTAAAATTGATTTTCTCAAATAATTAAAATTAACCTTTCTATTCCAAAATGCCAAAGAGATTAAATTATTCCTATTTCAAATAAATTTAAATCTTTCCTTTCCAAAAGCATAAACTAAATCAATTCATCATTAAAATTAACCATTTAAATCAGACTTTCTATAAATAGGAATTGAGAAATTCTAATTGAAGTTTAATCACATAAAAAGGGAACCTATTTAATATAGTCCCTAAAACACTAATGTGTAAACACACATTAAATCAAATTAAATACTACGGATTAAATACTCAATTTAACCACACACAAAACATGCAACCCAAGAAAGCCAAACAGACAGACGACCTGCAAACCCAACCAAAGGGGATACTAACGGACGACTGACGACTCTCACTTGAGCACGACTAGGGTCAAATGAGGGTCTTACGACTACCTAATCCAAACTCTAAGGACCAAAGAGGAACACTCAAACCTATGAATCAGGTGGAGATGAACCTCATACCTATACAATACTATATCTGCAATCTCCTGCAACCAAGAGTCATACATGCATACATATATTTAATGAAAGTGTTAGCCCGAGATTAATAACAAGAATTAGGAGAACTAATAAACTTTCATACGAGTTGATGTGAAAACCACATTAACAGATACGCACAAAAATCAAAACATTTGACTATAACATTATAACATGATAAACTAACCAAGGTCAAACTGAGATTAGAAACTGATTAGGGCAGGAGTACTACATTCTCCCCCCTAGGTTTTGACTTACTCCTGGAAGTCGTAAGGCTAGACGAAAAATATGCCGCATGCATCACCCCTGAAACTCATTTAACAAATATCAAATTGCACATAGGAATCTTTTCACAAATAAATGAAACATTATTGCTAAAACATCTACGAATGCCATTATACATTGGTAAGATACATCTAAATCCATACATTTCTTAAAATATTCTAGGAATTATCCACAATCATAGCAAAGAAACATGAATTTTCTTCCTTTCATTATACCAAATTAATGCATTACAAAGAGGTAAACAACAATTACCATACTCATCTATCAAATATGACCAGAAAACATGCCATCATGATCAATTTCTTTTACCAATCCATCATCATAAAATTTTATCGCATAGAACTAGCTTCAAATATCAAATTCTACAACCAAGTTAACTTTCAAGAAATAAGAGCAACCTATATAACACAATTATTTACACTTGCCAAGCAAATAAAAAGAAAAACAAAAAAAACCTTTCCAATGACTATGTCCCATAACATAGTGACAAGTTAACACAATTTACTCCCTGATTACACATAATAACCATCCACATAATTGGAATGCACAACTCAAAAGGCCACATGTGAGCATGTCTAATGCTCAGTCATAGATAGCATGCATGATCAACATCTCTATACCTGATCTCAAAACAAAATAACATGATCATAAATATCCAACACCTCACTCAAGGGCTTGATGCTGCTAGGGTACACCATAGCTGTGCTACATTCCATACAAGACCTTCGTGAACATCCCTTGTTGAGTAAGGTGATTAGCCTCCAAGAGATAGTCACCACACATAGGTAGGTAGTGGATCCTAGCCACATCACAGCCTCGCATACCCCCATCCTCAAGGTTCCCTACGTCTACTTCCTCGTACACACTCAACCAAGACCGTCTCATACGTCCTTGGAGAGGAATTTCACATTCCAACACAAGATCAGCATATGGAAATGATAAGGATAAACTAGTTTAGCCACCAAAGTATAGATGAATAAAGATAATAAACCATCAACTTCAATAGTAAGGCAATAAAATAATCTAGAATTTGCAACACCAAATCAAGTAAGCAAAAGATCGCAAGATCATGGCTTAACCTTCAAAGTCAAAATAGAATAAATTGCTGGTCCACAAAGAAATAAATAAGAATATCACAACTACACATAACATCACTATGTGACTAGCATCTAGCCACCAACGAGGAAGGAAGGAACAATTGTCTAGCTATTGTAGTAGCTCATCATGTGGTGCAGCCTAGTCACACACCCAGATGGCATGGCAGTGTGCACCTTGACATCATGTCATCATGCGGTATGGCAATACTCCAAGAAGAGGACACACAATGGATGTATCCCGCATGGTAGTGTACCTCGCGAAAAAAGGAACGTGCAAGTCACATCCCACATAGGGACATATCTCTCAGTATACTTGTCGTAAGCCAATTGTATACATGGCTAAGGTCCACCCACATGTCTACCAACACCTACCAACTAGTAGCTCATGTGGACAAAACCTACCTTTCATGAAGACAAGGCAAAGGATCCTCCAAAATACACCATCACTATGCTCAATAATTGCCATCAATATGCTCAAATAAAGGAGAGGAATAGGTTGGCACATATAAACCTTATAAATTGGTTCATCAAAAAGGGAAAGTATCGAGTACACCTTTAATATAGTTTCATAGTATAACTATATTTTCCTCGAACTAGAGAAGCTAAAGTGGCTTCGCACCAACATTACTCGTATGCACATAATAATTAATTATATGCACCTAAAGTTAGCTTAAGTGTAATAGAGATAAAGGGAACTTAAATAATTAAACAAATAATGTTTAATTAATCAAGTAAATACCTGAATACTCTAACACCCCCCTTAAGCTAGACTTAGGGAGAAGCTAAAACCTAGAATAGCTACTGAAAGCAATAAAGATGGGTCCCGACAACAAGGCCTGATCAGGTACCCAAATACAATGAAATCTCTATGAACTGGAGAAATAGAGAAAACCACATGGGAACAAAACTCTACTCCAAAAAGAGATGGAAAAGAACACCATTGAAGCATGAAGAACCTGCAAACTCTATCGAAGAATAACTGTTGATCTGAAGAACCTCCACTGAAATAGAACATGACCAGGTAGAGAAGACTATAATCTGCATGAGTGCCCTCAAATGACACTACTCGAATTAGATGGCAAACAAGGCAAACACTGAAATCGAAGATACAAATGGTATGAGAAACCAAAGCCTAAAGAGCTGATCAATTGAACCATGAAAGCATTAGAACCAATAGGATAAACCTCCCCATAATGCGGAAGTGGGAGAGGGACAGGAACGCTGAAAAGGACAGCCAAAAAGAATTGCATGACGAAGAACCAGGAACATCAAAGGTGCTGAGACAAGTACATGGTGTCGTGGAAGGAACATTCACTTGACACACATCATGAGGTGAATGTCGTGGAAGGAACACTCACTAGACAAAGGAAGATGGCAAACAATAGACAAACATCAACCCCCTCATGGCACTTTATCAATAGTGCATGTACAACAAGGCATAAGATGTGCAAGATCCCAAGTAAACAATGCATGATGGCACTTTATCTCAGTGCGTTTGCATAAATACAAGCTACAATGATAAGAAGACCAATGCTAAGAGGATGGAAATAGAAACGAGAACCAAAATAGAGACATCCTACCCAGAGAAGAGATCCCAGGACCTGAAACAACTAAGATATCCACCAGAGTGCTGAAAAGAAAAAAACTAAATAAAATATGCATGGAGCATAATCTGGAAATAAAACTCAGATGGCTAGAAATTACACAGCACACACTTTCTGAAAATATAAAGTTTTCAAAAAATGAAGGTCGGATGCTCATTCTATGGCTCCCGGAGTGCAAAAATAAGACCTCACTTTGACTGAAAAAAAACATAGTCAAACAGAAAAATTGGAAAAAATTACCAACACCATGAGGTCCAGCTCGGAACTAGCTTTTCGACGCTTATTCATTTTCAAAAAAAAGACTCTGTATGCCCAAGATAGAGCTAAAAACCAAACCCCCCCTGAAAGAGCCCAAAAAAGGAGGTCTGGTGACTGGGCGGTGCTTCGGTGGCAGCCTGGTGGTGGGCCAGTGGCCGGGAGAAGCTCCGGTGGTGAGCTCGGGCAGAGCGGTGCTCTCCTGCAGAGCAGAGCTGTTGGGCGGCACATTTGGGCGGAGCGGGGGCCGTTGGAGCGATGGGCCGGAGGTGCAGAGGGTTCCGCCAGGCTGGGCGGAGGTGATTCGACGGCAGGGGCCACAGGCGGCACGGGAGCTGTTGGGCCGCAGGCAGGAAGGCGGGCGGCGGGCGGCAGGCGATGAGTGGCAGGCGACAGGGAGGCCGAGGATGACGAGTGGTGGTGTAGGCGGGTGGAGACAGGCTGAGCACAGGGGTTGGGAGCTGCAACAACAGCGGGGCCAGAGACCGTAGGGCCGTCGAGGGCCGAAAGTAACGGTCGATGAGGGGTCGGGGAAGCCGGAGGCCAGGGAGCCGAAGGCCAGTGCTGGCAAGGGCCGGGGGCTGGTAGGGAGCCGCAGTGGCTGGAGGAAGACTGCTGATGGTGCTGTATGGGCCTGCAACATTGCAGGGGCCCCACAGTACCCTGTGTACCATGGGAACCCCCCCCATCAATTTTTTGCCAAAAAACAGAATAAATTTTTTTTTTTAAAAACCCTTTTTTTTTTTCCTTTGCTTTTTGAATTTTTTTTTAAAAGCAAATTTTGGCTTGCATGTCGTAAAAAGGCAAAAAAAAAAATATTTTTTAATTTTTTCTTGATTTGCGTGTCAGGGTCGTACGACCTGGATCTAAGAAAAAAAAACTCCTAGAGGCTCAGGAACCAAAATAGGTCAAATTCTATATGACCATAGGGATTTTTGGGCCTTCTAAGCATGATGGTGAGGTCCGTTTAGGCCCAAAGTGCTAAAAAAAAAACCTATACCTAGGTGCATAAAAAAAACTGTTTGAAACCCCAGATTTGCTTCCAATGCAAAAATTCTCAAAACAAGAACAGGTAGCTGCAGATCTGAAGCTCTGATACCATATTGGAGTTGAGAAAATACAACACCACAAGAGCCCAAATAATCTCTGCAAGCTTAAAAACCTGTTACAAGGAGAAGCAAGGAAGCAAATACAGAAAAACAAATACACAGAGAATATGCTCAAAAAGAGAGAGCTCAATATTCACAAAAATATGTAATGTGATTCTTACAATGAAAAGAAAGAACTCAACCTTTAATAGGTCAAGAAACCCTAAAAGGGAAAACCTAGGTTTGCACATAATAATTAATTAAAATAATTAATTATATGCACCTAACGTTAGCTTAAGTGTAAAAGAGATAAAGGGAACTTAAATAATTAAACAAATAATGTTTAATTAATCAAGTAAATATCCGAATACTCTAACAATCCATACTATCCAAGGAGTGGTGACTTCCAATACTACCCCTTAACATACTGAATTACCAACAACCCGGGGTTTGGTACTCAGTAGGGAAGCAAATAAGCAACATCACATAAATAATATGGTTTCCCATACTCATAAGAAAACATATCCTCCATGGTTGATTAATTCACAATCCCATGGGCACATATAGCAAGCACGGGTTTCTTACATTACACAAAGAAAGAACCAGTATTGGTTTAGTCACATTTACGGGGAGTACTTTTCAGTACACTATCATCTACTCAAGGAAGGTTTTAATTATTCTTCCCACAAGAATAAAATTTGATCTAGATACAAGTATCAAAATTATTAACAATTCAAAATTACATAAGGAAGTAACGTCATTCCTATATCTTTCTCTAATTCCACTAAGCATTCATATTCACATCACTGACCGTGCAAATTTTCTTTCCAAAGCATAAGACTTTCATCTTTCCATAAGAAGTCAAAATACAAAATTACAATTTCACATGTTTTATAAACATTCTATTTAAATCAATGCATCCTTTAGTAGCATTTCTAAAAAATCTTATAATCTAGGCAAAGAGAAGGGAAAGAGAGTTTGATAGTCAAACCATTTCTTACATAAGCACAAGATTTACCAAGATCACACAACATTATAAAATTTCTCACTATAAGTCTATCATTTTAATTGTACAGTTTTCATTTCACTACCGTGTTTAGAAGAATGCCAATAGGCCTAACATGACATTTTCAATTATTATGGTTGCAACAAAATATTCTAGTTTTCTAAACAAGAAATCAAGTCAAACAATCTTTTCGATAATACAAGACCTCTTGCAAACACTCACTACTCTTAGTTCAATACGAAACATATCATAATTTGCAACCTATCATTGAAAATCAAGGTATGATAAGAAAGTAAATGAGGAGCTATCAACTAAATAATACATATTAATGCGTGCACATCAAACAAGCATTTCATTTGCACTTTATAATCATAATGAGTCAATTATATATATGTCCAAAAGCAAGTTCAATGTAGCATTGTTAAAATAGGTCCTCAACTGAGTCAATATAATGAAACACATAAAACAATCTTTCGTGGAACACACTAATACACTCTTAGCCACTATAACATGTTCCCTTTTTATACATCTTTTACAAATAAAGTAGTTTCACATAACAACTATTTGCATATTAATGCACATTACTTAAGATAGCATTTAATTATGTTACTCCTACAATACACATGGAGAATTCTTTAATGAAAACATACAATTTTCTCCCAATAATAAAAATGAACATATAAACCCATAGCCCTCTTATTATCTAGAAGCACAGAAGCATTATAAGGCTCACACAAGGGTTCAAGAAGTCACAACCTTTCTCTCGCAATAAGAAAACTCACAAAAGAGATAAATACACGTATAACAAACATTTTAATTTCTAGAGAGAAAGAGGAGGAAGGGTGGTAATCATTCAATTTGCTACAAAATAAGTATTCAACATTTACCATACAATTCCTTCAAGTGGACAACACTAAGCTAGATCATAATCTTAATACAAGCACATTTTGTACTTTCAGATTCAAGACAAGCACTAACCAACCCAAATGGATTAGTCAAAGGAGCACAACAATCAATAAGGAAGGTACATACGACTCTCTTCCAGAATAAGAGTAATCGTAGACCAAGACGTCAATAAGAAACAAAGCACATATAATCACTCAAAAAAACCAACATCAAGAAGGTGAAAACAAGGTGTGAACACACACATTACACATAATAAAGGTCTACTTGAAAGAATATGCAAAAGAATAGAACACAAGTACTTAAGATCTTCAAGATCCTATGCCTCAATCACACACATACAAAAGGAGGACAAGCATACAACATAAGGTCGATACACCTCACATCAACTAAGTGCACAAGCAACACCAGAGATCCTAGTGTAATGCCCCTCTAGGAAACCCTAAAGGGATTGAGCTAAAACACAAGAATAGAGTGCAATTAATTTTTAAAAAAAATTAAACACAACACAATGATACAATGAGTTATCATAAGTTCAGATACCACAACGGAAGACTTAAATAACACCTAAAGAGTTTCCCAATGTGAATACAAAATTCAACATTAAACTCAACTCACACTAATTAATCCAATTAAGCCGATTAACTTAATGATATGATAATACTTTGACCAAGGGATAATTTATTTCGGTAAGATAAAAATATAGATAACATGATAAGGTTCATCCATTGAGATTAAAAGTATAGATAACATGATAAGGTTCATCCAATAAAATTTAACCATACATTACGTACAATCTTACATTAAGCATATACAATGCATCTAATTTTATAATATACTTTAATTTCATCATAAACTAATGAATTCTTTCCATGCATACTTAATTGCATTATCAATAACTGAATACATTCTATTATTCTAATCTACATTCTTTCATGATCCAAATTACTGCATTTAATAAGATGACTACATACATGCATTTAAGATTAACATAATCTATTCCACATAATACATTTTAACCATAAAGCCATCTATACATGCTAAACTAAAAAGGAAACATAAGAACATAAACATCACATAACACCAAAATGATACCGGAGTTTAGAGGGCTACATCTCTAGGTCTGCTCAACTGCAAGACCCCTCTGATAATTAAAAATGTTGGTATTATGTGAACCAGTATGAGGACATGATGACATTGTATGTTGTCATTGATGTCAATATGTTGAAGAAGAGAGAACTGGTATGTTACCAAGAACTGGTATATGTGAGAACCGGTATATGTGACAAAATGAAGCGGTGTGTTTGTTCAAGGTCAACCAACATGTTGATATGGGAATAGGTACATGGAAGCTTTGTATGACTACCGGTTGGTAGTCTCAACTTCAGGGTTTCCGATTGAAGTGCTTCAAGCCTGTGTGACTCAACTGATGACTTTGTGTGATGAGTTAGCATTGTAACAAAGAACAAATCATGTTTCCACGTCAGCCTTGTGCATGTGAAGGATCTTGCATGAAGGAGATTGTTCCTTTCTACCTCGGGAATGTGCGAAGTCTGTAAATGGTGAAAACGCATGATGGGTTATCAGTCGCCATGAAAGCGGTGGAAAATGAATGATGGAGAACATCTTGAGATTGGTTCAAGACTGTTGCATTTAATGCAATGTGCTCAATGGTTAGGATTGAACCTTTTGAATTGCTTAACCTAATAGGTTTAGGGTTTAGGGTTTATGCTACCGACCTATCTATTTCCTATAAGGTCGTTGTTGTGTTTCTTTCTGAGGTTGTTGGCAAAAGTTGTGTGTGTATATCCAAGTGAAGAGATATGTGATTCTTGCTAGACTAGAGGAGATAAGTGATACCTGTAGAAGGTGAAGAGGAGCTAAAGTGGATCTGCATTGGCATTGAGTGTTGTTACCAGATCATTGTAATACCTGTTGATCTCTAACCACTTCAACAGTTGGGAAATCCCTTAATAGGGTAGCTTTAACTAACTTACTGTAAATCCTTTGATAGGGTGACTCAAGACCATTGAGTTCTTGAAATCCTCTAACAAGGTAACCTTTAACACGGTTTAACCCTTAACCGAGTATTCTAGCCATCCCTTAACTGGGTGATCCCTTACAGGATCGGTTCATGTGATGGTTTAAGTGATTTGTGTTTGAAGGTACATCATGTTGATCTAGCTGTTTATATATTTTTGATGATAGATTACCTGTTCATGAACTAGGGTGAAATGGAAATGAAGTATTAGATTGTATGAAAAGATAAGTGTCAAACAGTTTATGCTTGTCTCAGTTATTCTGGGTTTTGCCAGTTGTACTCTGTTTAAGACCGTTGTTACTGTTTGTCTTCCAAAGTACAGTGTCTGCTAACAAACTGGTTTTAGCAATGTGTTTTTGTCTGTACTAATTCACCCCTCCCCTCTCAGTGCCTGTTTGGTACTATCCATTTATTATTGAGTTATAAATTGGTATTAGAGCGTCCTCTAGGTCCTCTGTGTTATAAGCTTAATCGCTTGAGGAAAAGATCCTAGGCTAATGATGAAGAGGGAAGGTCCAAAGTTCAATAGAGATAATTTCAATATATGGAAAGATAGAATGAAGATATACATCAGAAGGATGGGTGTTCAACACTGGAGCTATGTTGAGAATACTTATGTTGCCCCTACCGGTACTCTCACCGATGATCAAAAGAGAGAGATGCAGGAGAATGGGAAAGTCATGGAAGCCCTAATTAGTAGTTTATCTAACATTGAGTTCATTGATGTCCAAGATAAAGTAAATCCCAAAGAAGTATGGGATACTCTTGAAAATATCTATGGCAGTGATGAGCATGTAAAACAAGCTAAGGAAGAAAGCCTTAGAGGGAAGTTTGAAGACATGTGGATGGTTAAAGGTGAGACCATTCAACAGTATGGAATAAGAATCAAAACTATTGTCGGAGATATCAAGAGTGCAAGTGGTAAAATGGAAGATTTCACTATGGTAAGCAAAGTTCTGAGATCCTTATTACCGGTCTATGCAATAAGGGTTGCTACTATTCAGGAGTTGAGATCAATAAACAAGACTAAGGTATCCCTAGACTCCATCATGACATTGTATGAGGACATGATGACATTGTATGTTGTCATTGATGTCAATATGTTGAAGAAGAGAGAACCAGTATGTTACCAAGAACCGATATCATTGTGAACTGGTATATGTGCCAAAGTGAAGTGGTGTGTTTGTTCAAGGTGAACCGACATGTTGATATGGGAACCAGTACATGGAAGCTTTGTATGACTATTAGTTGGTAGTCTCAACTTCAAGGTTTCCAGTTGAAGTGCTTCAAGCCTGTGTGACTCAACGGGTGACTTTGTGTGATGAGTTAGCATTGTAACGAAGAATAGATCATGTTGCCACATCAACCTTTTGCGCATGAAGGATCTTGCATGAAGGAGATTGTTCCTTTCTACCTCAACAATGTGCGAAGTCTGTAAACGGTGAAAATGTGTGATGGGTTATCAACCACCATGAAAGTGGTGGAAAACAAATGATGGAGAACGTCTTGAGATCGGTTCAAGACTGTTGCATTTAATGCAATGTTCTCAACGGTCAAGATTGAACCGTTTGAATTGCTTAACCTAACAGGTTTAGGGTTTAGGGTTTATGCTACCAACCTATCTGTTTCCTATAAGGTCGTTATTATGTTTCTTTCTGAGGTTGTTGGCAAAAGTTGTGTGTGTGTATCCAACTGAAGAGATACGTGATTCTTGCTAGACCAAAGGAGAGAAGTAATACCTGCAAAGTGTAAGTGCAGAAGGTGAAGAGGAGCTAAAGTAGATTTGCATTGGCATTGAGTGTTATTACCAGATCATTGTAATACCTATTGATCTCTAACCACTTCAATAGTTGGGAAATCCCTTAACAGGGTAGCTTTAACTGGCTTACTGTAAATCTTTTGACAGGGTGACTGAAAACCATTTAGTTCTTGAAATCCTCTAACAAGGTAACCTTTAATAGGGTTTAACCCTTAACCGGGTGATCCCTAACAGGATCGGTTCCTAACAGAACCTATTTTATCAGTCTTTAACCGGACAAGGCTCGTAACAAAGTGGACTTCTAAAGAGTTCAAAAATAGCTTGTGGGTATTCATCCCCACCATGGTTTTTCCTAGTTGGGTTTCCACGTGAAAAATCTGTGTGTCATGTGTGGTGTTATTCATGTGATGGTTTAAGTGATTTGTGTCTAAAGGTAAATCATGTTGATCTAGTTGTTCATATATTTTTGATGATAGATTACCTGTTCATGAACTAGGGTGAAATGGAAATGAAGTTTTAGATTGTATGAAAAGATAAGTGTCGACCGGTTTATGGTTGTCTCAGTTATTCTGGGTTTTGTCGATTGTACTCTATTTAAGACCGGTGTTACTGTTTGTCTGCCAAAACGTAGTGTCTGCTGACAAACCGATTTTAGGAATGTGTTTTTGTCTGTACTGATTCACCCCCCCCCCCCCCTCTCAGTACCTGTTTGGTACTATCCATTCATCATTGAGTTATCAAAAAATAGCGAAGAATACATAAGGTCACATCATTTACAATCCTGCCATAAAGGCGAACATAACCAATGATACATATGACCACATTAATCAAATAAATACATGAATGATCCTTGGATAGGAAAGGATCCAAATGAACATAATAAGAAGCAATTACAAAAGATCAACTGGAGCATCTGTGAGACTAATCTTCGCAACCCAAGGTCTAACATGAATATCAGGTTCTCACAAGGGCATAGACACCAGGATGACTCAACAATAGTGCTCCTATCAAGACAACACAACAACACACTAGCGAACATTAGGAACAAGTGTCATCACATAACCTTGTATGGTTACCATGGCAGGTCTTCATAGGTTCCAGCCCCATCTTCTGGGTTACGCTGGCAACCTAATTTGAAACTCTAGCCCATCCAAGCCTCATGTGGACCCACACATCCTTTTGTGAAGACAAGGATGATGGTTTGCGATTTTAGGCCTTCTCACTGCTTGCCTAGTCTGATCTAGCACTCATCCCATATGTGAGGCATAATTAACTTACTTAGTGATTTATTAACTAACTCTCTAATATGCTATTAGGTTATCACTTATTTAGACACACTTTCGATGGGTTACCCAACAACCACTTTGGGTGCAACCCCCAATCGAAAGCCACTTTCCCAATGACACTAGACTACACTCAAATGAACTTCTAAACCAAGGAATACACAAGGTCGAGCAAACAGAGTTCAACACGGTAGGAATACCCACTAGGTCAAACAAGATTTCATATGAGGTGCACTGACTGACGATACTCTAACTAGAGACTTGACTAGCTATGGTCAACCACGAATCCATATTCAACACCCACATAAAGGACATGACTAGATACAACATCATCACAAGAAAATAGTCAAAACTCAGGATTAAGGACATAAGCAGGTACCTAATCAATCATACGACAGTGTCCAACAAATAAAATCAAAGGCTTGCCATTTCTTCAGCAAATGTGAATACATAAAATTAAACATGCATAGGCCTAGATTGGAAAAGACAATCTTCTTTCCTATTGTTTACACACAACAATCGATCCAGTTTTCTAAAGGATCTAAGTTTGATTGCGGTTTGTCTACCTCATTTGGGTATAGGTTGTTCATGGTTTTCCAACTCACTAAGTTTGTTTGCATCAAAACATAACATAAATACATCATCATGAGTTTTTAAACCAAATTCACATGAATATAATTAAATAAACATTAACCAAACAAATATGATATTTATTCTTCATACAAAACATCATTCTCATACTAATTCGAAAACAACTTCTCCAAGTTCATCTTTTCCAGAACCAAGTTACACTTTTTAGATCAAGGAAATATATATTTAAGGAACCAAATATATGTAACCATTTCCCAAATTAACAAATTATTTCCTTGTGTACATATAGAAAAATACCAAAATTAAATATTAATTAATATATATTTATTAATCCACGATTAATAAAATATAAATAATTAAAAATTAATAATAAAATTTACAAATTAAGTATTAATTAATATATATATATATGTATGAATCCCCATTAATAAAATATATAATAATTAATAATAATAAATAAATAAAAACTTTTTAATAAAATAAAATAATTTTTTTTAACAAATTTAAAAAAACAACAATTTTTAAAACCCCCTACCCATGGGAAACCCACGGGCCCCACCAAGTAGGAACCACGTGGTCCCCTCTTCCTTTGGGAAGGGGTTGTGGGGGCCACGACATGGTCTTCGCACAGCCATGGCTATGTGGAGACCATGCCACAGTCTCCACCCCATGGCTCTCCCATGGTTTGGGGAAGCCACGACTCTCCCCAGCCATGGGTCGAGGTCGTGGTTCCCTCCCCCAAGACCCCCAATAAAAAATAAATTGTTGTTTATTTTATTTTTTTGTTTGAAATTTTTTAAAAACTAAAACAAACATTACCCAATCTCTGGGTATTCACAGACCCAGATTATAATTTTAAACAAGAAACCAATACTCATAAATTTTTTTGGGAACAACCTTGGGGACATTTTCCCAGAAATTAAAAAGAGATTTACACATATAAATGCATTTTTTTGATAATTTCAAACAAATCCTCCAAATAAAATAGACTCAAAAATTTTCTGAGATAAAACAAAGAATGGATCCCGTCATTTTTAAATACATCATTTCTTTCCCAAATTGAAGAAATGGATTTGCATCCATGAAACAAAGAGTTCAAAGCTAAATTAATTTCTCACTTCATATCCAAAATGAAGGAGTTTTCTAAAAGAAAAATGCAGCTACACACACACAGGAAGCTCCTTAAATTCAGACAAATTTCAACAAAAACAAAGGGTTAACCAAAATGCCAACCTTGAATGCTATCCTGGAGGTGTTGAAGATGAGCTCCACCTGCAAAATACCCAAACTCCTTCCACAAAATGCCCCAAAATCTACCCCAAATTTTTCCATCCAAAAATATAACTCTCAAAAAATGATCCTCCCATATTTTTCCAAAACCTAGGTTAAATGGGAAAAGTTTGACCAGAAATTCATTTTTGAATTTAAAATATTTTCATTTAAAATAAAAATAAAAATCACTCTATCAAACTATATTGAATATATATATATATATATTAAACTTGTTTTTCTAATTAAAATTGATTTTCCCAAATAATTTAAATTAACCTTTCTATTCCAAAATGTCAAAGAGATTAAATTATTCCTATAAATAAATTTAAATCTTTCCTTTCCAAAAGCATAAACTGAATCAATTCATCATTAAAATTAACCATTTAAATCGGACTTGCTATAAACAGGAATTGAGCAATTCTAATTGACGATTAATCGCATAAAAAGGGAACCTATTTAATTTAGTCCCTAAAACACTAATGCGTAAACACATTAAATCAAATTAAATACTATGGATTAAATACTCTATTTAACCACACACAAAACACACAACCCAAGAAAGCCAAACAGACAGACGACCTGCAAACCCAACCAAAGGAGATACCGACGGACGACTGGCGATGCTCACTTGACTGCAACTAGGTTCAAACAAGGGTCTTACGACCACCTAATCCAAACTATAAGGACCAAAGAGGAACACTCAATCTTGGGAATCAGGTGGAGATGAGCGTCGTACCTATGCGGTACTATACCTACAATCTCCTGCAACCAAGAGTCATACATGCATACATATATATATTTAATGAAAGTGTTAGCCCAAGATTATTAACACGAATTAGGGAAACTAATAAACTTGATTACGAATTGATGCGAAAACCACATTAACAGGTACACACAAAAATCAAAACATCTAACTATAACATTATAACATGATAAACTAAACAAGGTAAAACCAAGATTAGAAACTGATTAGGGTAGGGGTACTACAATTAGGTTTTTGTTGTTTTACTCAACTCATTGATTTGTATTTAAGGTCGATGATGTTGTTTTATTTTGGTGTTGGCAAATTTGGCAAAAATCAGTTGAGTGTGAGGTTGCCTAACCGGAGAATGAATCTGCAGTTTGAGTAAAGGTAGATTGAAGTTTAAGAAGGATATGATCAAGCAAATGTAGTGCTACTCAGACAGATCAAGAAAAAATTGTTGTTTTCTAACAATCACAACAAAATTGAAATTCCCTAATCGGCTAAGCTCTAACAAGCTTGGTTACTTTCTAAATCCTCTCACAAGGTGATCCATTAGTTTGGATTCTCAAACCCTCTACTAAGGTTACTCCTAGCAGGGTATTGTGATTTTCATCAAGACATTTTTGTAAATCCCTTTACCGGGTGATTCCTAACAAGAATTAGTTCTTAACATGACTTATTGTAAAAGCTTTAACAGGCTTGGCTCCTAACAGGGCGAACTTCAGAAGAGTTCAGATAGCTATCTGTGTGAGTCTCATCTCACCTTGGTTTTTACTTATTTGGGTTTTCCACGTATAAATATTTGTGTCAAGTGGTGAATGCTTTTGTGGTTATGATCTTATTTGTTGATTTGATTAACTAATTAACTATTCTGATAAGGCATGATAACAGGAAGAATTGAGAGTTGAATATGTTGATATTTGATTAAACATTTTGATGTTTACAAGATTGAAGTTGTTTACTGTTAAGTTGGCATAACAGTCAAACTGATTGATGTTGGTAGTCTTTTGTGATATTATTTGGAGAGATTTATTTTGAGTTTGGGAGTTTGTATCAGTTTTTCAGTTTACTGATTCAGCCTCCCCCTCTCAGTAATCTACTAGATACTTATTCTTTCATCATATCATCAATTGGTATCAGAGCATCTCAGGTCCTCTTAGATATCTAAGCCTAACAGCTTGAGGAAAAGATCTTGTAGATCATGATGAAGAAAGTAGGTCCTAAGTTCAACAAAGAGAACTATAGAATCTGGAGCGACAAAATGAAGATTTACATCAAGAGTCTTGGTAGTCAATATTGGGAGCATGTAGAAACTAAGTATACTGCACCTACAGGAACTCTTATTGATGATCAGAAGAAAGAACAACAAGAGAATCATTAAGCATTAGAGGCTATTATAAGTTCCCTGTCTGATGCTGAATATGTAGATGTTCATGGTCTTGAAACTGCATATGAAGTATGGAAAAAACTTGAAGAGATTTATAGTGGTGTTGAACATGTTAAGATTGCTAAAGAGGAGAGTTTAAGTGGAAAGTTTGATGACATGAGAATGTCTGAAGGTGAGAATATCCAACAGTATGGTCAAAGGATAAAAGAAATAGTTGGTGAAATAAAGAGTGCAGGAGGGAAAGTGGAAGATGCCATAGTGATCAGTAAGGTACTGAGAGCCCTGCTACCGGTCTATGCTATTCGAGTTGTAGCTATTCACAAGCTGAAATCCATTGACAAAACAAAGGTAACTCTTGACACTATCATTGGAAAGCTTACTACTTTTGAGTTAAATGGCTATGATGGTAGTGTAAAAAAATCAAAATCTGCATTCAGAGCTTCTATCTCTAACCCATATGTGAGAAGAAGTAGAGATACCAGCTATAGCTATGAATCCAGATCTAGCAGAGATGTTGATGATGAAGACACTTTAGTGGAGCTTGAAGCATTGTTGGCAAAATGAGTGCCTAGAGGCACTGACAAATACAAAGATAAACTACCATTGAAATGTTTTGCCTGCAACAAGATTGGTCATATAGCAGCAAATTGCCCTAATAGTGAAAATGAACACAAGAGAGACACATTCAAGAAGTATAAGGGTAAAGGCAAGAGAGATTGTCTTGTAGCTATTGATATTGGTATTACTGATGATGAATCTGATGATGAAGCTAGTGAAGATTTTGTGTTTGTGGCTATTAAGGAAGAGATATCAGATGAGAAGGCATTAGTGTCTAGGATGGATAACTCTAATGATTAGATCATTGATAGTGGTTGTTCACATTACATGACTGGTGATTGGAGCAAATTTCTTTCCTTGGAAGAATTTGATGGTGGTGTTGTGAGATTTGGCAATGACTAAACCTGTATGGTTAAAGGTAAGAGAGTTATTTCTCTTAATGGGAAGAGCAGTGTTGACGATTTCTATTGGGTTGAAGGTCTAAAGCATAATCTTCTGAGTGTGGCACAACTAAATGACAAAGGATAACCACTGGAATTTAAAAATGGTATGTGCAAAATATTTGACAACACAGGTGAACTGATTACAACCGGGAAAAAGACCAGAGGTAATCTATTTCATCTTAATCCTAAAGTCAGCAATTATTTGATTGCAAAGATAGATGATAGTTGGCTTTGGCATAGAAGATTTTATCTTATAAATTTTGACAACATTGTTAAAGTGAGTAAGTCTAAGATAGTAAGAGGTCTACCTTAGATAGACAAACTGTTAATGCTCTTTGTAAAGAACGTTAATTAGGGAATATGACTTCTTCTACTTTCAAGAGCAAGTCCTTCTCAGCAGAGCACTTGTTGGATTTGGTTCATATAGATCTATGTGGACCAATAAGAAATAGAAGCATTCAAGGTGATATATATTTCATGATCTTCATTGATGACTATTCAAGGATGATGTGGGTCACATTCTTGAAGGATAAGAATGAAGCTTTTGGTAAATTCAAGGCATTTAGGGCCTTAGCTAAGAAAGAGAGTGGCAAAAAAATAAAATGTCTGAGAACAAATTAAGGCAGTGAATTCACTTTTGAGGATTTCATTAAGTATTGTGATGAGAATGGTATCAAGCGTCAACTTTCTGCACCAAGGACACCATAGCAGAATGGTATAGCAGAAAGAAACAACCGGTGAATGGTTGAAGCTGCTAGGACAATGTTGATACAAGAGGTAGAACTGGGTTCTGGTGAAAAGAGGTAAGGACAAGACACCTTATGAATATTGGTATGGAAGATCACCTAATGTTAGTTATTTTAAGATCTTTGGTAGTAAATGATTTATTAAAAGAGGCTATTACATTAGCAAGTTTGAAGCTAAGAGTGATGAAGGCATATTTCTTGGCTATTCCACCAAGAGTAAGGCCTACAAATGTTTCAATAATCGGACTCAGAGAATTGTTGAGAGTGTTGATGTTCGTGTAGATGAATATCTTGAAGTTTCAAAAGGAACTAGTTCAGAGAAAAAGGATGAAGATCCTTGCATTTTTCTTTTAGAACCTGAAACAGTTAAATCTAAAACTGGTAAGGCAAATTATGATTTACTCATTCAATCGGAATAGATAATTTTAGAAGAAGAAGATGATGAAGAAGTTGAACCTAAGGAGAATGATCAAGTTATTCCTAGACATGTGAGTTTAATCACAATCCTGAGCAGATTATTGGGGATAAGGATGTTGGAGTACTTACTAGAAGAAGAATAAGAGAGAACTCTTGCATGATCTCCACCATTGAACCAAGAAGTGCTAAGGAGGCTTGTGGTGATGATCATTGGGTTAAAGCAATGGAGGAGGAATTGGATCAAATTGGGAAGAACAACACTTGGACCCTAGTACCCCGGTCGGTAAACAAGAATGTCATAGGTACTAAATTTGTGTTCAGAAACAAGTTGAATGAAGATGGTGTTGTAGTTCGCAACAAGGCAATATTAGTTTGCAAGGGTTATGCACAAGAAGAAGGATAAGATTATGGCAAAACTTTTGTACTAGTAGCAAGACTATAAGGTGTTATAACATTACTTGCATTTGTAGCTTATAAGAAGTTCAAGGTATACTAGATGGATGTTAAGTCTGCATTTTTGAATGGGATATTGGAAGAAGAGGTTTATATAGAGCAGCTTGATGATTATGCATTGACTGATAAAGAAGACATGGTATGCAGATTGCATAAAGCTTTATATGGATCAAAGTAGGCACCTAGAGCATGGTATGAAAGCCTTCATACACATTTGTTGAAGATAGGATTTGCAAGAAACAGTGATGACAACAACATTTATCTCAAGTCTGAAGGAGATGAAATACTGGTTAGTGAAGTATTTGTTGATGAAATTATATTTGGAGGTAATGATGCCATGAGCAATATTTTTGTAGATGAAATGAATAATGAGTTTGAAATGTCATTAGTAGGGGAAATAAAAAAATTCATAGGCTTGTAGATACAATAAATGAAGAATGGTATTTTCCTTACTCAATCTAAGTATGTGAAAGAAGTTTTGAAAACTTTTGGCATGAGTGAATGCAAACCAGTTGGAATGCCAATGGTTATAGGTTGTAAATTGTCCAAGGAAGATGCATCTAAGTCTATAGATGAAAAAGAATACATGTCAATGATTGACAAATTACATGATGTTGTTCACAGTCGACTGGATATTAAGGAAGCACATCTGATAGCAACCAAGAGACTTTTTAGATATCTGAAAGGTATTGTTGATTATGGGTTATGGTATCCATATGAAGGAAATTTCAATCTAAAGGTGTACACGGATGTTGATTGGGTAGGAAATATTGATGACCGAAGAGTACTACCGGTGGATCATTCTTTTGAGGAGGAAGGATTGTTTCATGGAATAGTAAAAAGCTAAGTTGTACTTCACAATCTACTGCTGAAGTTGATTATGTAGCATCTTATATGAATTGCACACAAGCTATTTGGATGAGACACATTTTGGAAGGTTTGAAGATGAAGATCTCGGAACCTATAAAGATATTATGTGATAATACGAGTGCCATAAATATTTCTAAGAATCTTGTTTTGCACGCAAGGACTAAGCACATTGAATTGAAGTATCATTTCTTGAGGGAGAAAGTTCAAAGTAAAGATGTTATCTTAGAGCATGTTTCAACCAAGGAGAAGCTTGCAGATATTTTTACCAAACCTCTTCCTAAGAATACATTTGCAACTAGCGGCTATACCCCTTCATGAGGTCAATTGAACATGATGCTGATTGCATCAGTCCTTGAATTACTTGTAGAATTTTACATGGATTGATGTTTTGGAGTGGATGTATTCCACAGGGGGAGCATCAAGTTGCAGTTTGTTGATGCACAATGAGAATTTAAAATTACATGTTTTACTTTCAATTTGGCATTGTTGTCAAAGGGGGAGAAGAATTATGTAACTCAGGAGAAGAATTTTGTATTTGATTAGGTGAACCAGTGACATGATGATGATAGACAGAGCATGGTGAATACTTGGTATGTAAACTAGGATTTCTATTCACTAATCACAACAACAAATCAAAGGCGTTGATATTTGTATTGCCATCAATGCCAAAGGGGGAGATTGTTGGCATTTTGCATATAGATTGCATTAATGATATGTTGTCATTGATGTCAATTGAACTGGTGAATGGTATTCATGATATTGTTGATTTTGTTGATGTTGTTTCTTTTGTCTTGTAACCAGTGTGATGAACTTTGTGGAAGATGTTCTAAACTAGTATTGTAGTTTGTAAGTTAAATAGGTGTATAGGGTTAAACCTTTCTATGTTATGTAACCAGTAAACCCTACCAGTTGTTTTTGTTAAACCCTAACCGATGAAAGTTTGTTAGTTTAAGATTTGATGTTGAGTGGTAATGATGGTAACACGTGTGGTCATTGTATGAAGATAAGTTCAAGTTATTTTGGCATGTTTGATTTTCTTGGGAAGGAGCAAAGTCGATTGCATCAAATGCATAGCGCGTGATGAGTTACAAGTCCGATGAAGCAGTGATCATGGAGTGGTTGAAATTTTCTTGATTAATGTGAAGAGATTGTTATGATTTCTAATGGTCAAGATTGTACCGACTTGTTTGTAATCTTGATAATGAGAATTAGGTTTTTGTTGTGTTACCAACCTAATTGATTTGTATTTAAGATCGATGATGTTTTATTTTGGTGTTGGCAAAGTTGGCTAAAATCAGTTGAGTGTGAGGTTGCTTAACCAGAGAATGAATCTGTAGTTTGAGTAAAGGAAGATTGAATCTTAAGAAGGATCTGATCAAGCAGATTTGGTGCTATTTAGATAGATCAAGAAAAAACTATTGTTTTCTAACAACCACAACAAAATTGAAATCCCCTAACTGGGTAAGCTCTAACAAGCTTGGTTACTTTCTAAATCCTCTCACAAGGTGATCCATTAGTTTGGATTCTCAAACCCTCTACCGAGGTTACTCCTAACAGGGTATTGTGCTTTTCATCAAGGCATTTTTGTAAATCCCTTAACCGGGTGATTCCTAACAAAATCAATTCTTAACAGGACTTATTGTAAAAGCTTTAACAGGCTTGGCTCCTAACAGGGTGAACTTCAGAAGAGTTTAGATAGCTATCCTTGTGAGTCTCATCTCATTGTGGTTTTTACCTATTTGGGTTTTCCACATATAAATATTTGTGTCAAGTGGTGAATGATTTTGTGGTTATGATATTATTTATTGATTTGATTAACTACTTAACTATTCTGATAAGGAATGATAACTGGAAGCATTGAGAGTTGAATATGTTGATATTTGATTAAGGATTTTGATGTTTACAAGATTGAAGTTGTTTACTTTTAAGTTGGCATAACAGTCAAACCGTTTGATGTTGGTAATCTTTTGAGATAATTATTTTGACAGAGTTATTTTGTTGATAAGTTTATTTTGAGTTTGTGAGTTTGTATCAGTTTTTTCAGTTTACTGGTTCACCTCCCCTCTCAGTATTCTATTGGATACTTATTCTTTCATCATATCATGATGAGGTATTATCTCCACCTGGCTTCACAGATCTGAGCGTACCTTATTGACCCAATGGAAGTGGAGGAGATAGTTGTAAGGCCCTACTTATTAACCCTAGCCTTGCTCAAAATGAACATCATCAGTCGTCCATCAGTTACCTATGTCTAGTATGTGAGTCATGTGTTTATTTGAGTATTATGCATTTGGTAAAATTGATTATTAAATCTTAAATTATTTAATTAGATTAAATGTGTTTTATGCTTGGTATTGAAAAGAGATTAAAATAATATGACTCTTGTATGTGGTTAGTCGTTAAATCAATTTGGTTGAATTATTAAATTAGTAAATTTGAGCATGTATTATTTTTAAATGAGAAATAAAATGTTTTATTTTATGGGAAAAGTTTATTGAAATTTAGAATATAAAATCTTTTCTTCCCTCATTGACTTTTAAAAAAATGTAAATTGGATTTTTAAATAAAAGAAAAAAAATCAATTTTGGACAAAAAAGCTTTTTTCATTTTAACGTTATGAAAAGGATTTCATTAGTCAAAAATAATTTCAACCTAAAATAATTTTAGGTTAAAATTTTGTTTATAAAACCACATTCTTTCACAAGAATGGGGGAGAAGAAATTTGGGAAGAAATTTGTGCATCTTTGTTGAAGGAAGTTTCCAGATTGGAGGTTGGTCTCTTCTCAGTTTTCTTCCTGGATTACTATTAAGGTTGGATTATGGTTTTAAATATCTATGTTTTGTTTTTAAAAAAATATTTGGTTGAAGAAATCTCTCTGTGAAATGAATTGATGTCAAAATTTGTTGAATCGTTCATTTAGTTTTGAAATGCGAAATTAGCATGAATTTAAATCAGTTTTATTTTCGCCAATCGATTTTTTTATTGTGAAAAGAATTAATTTAAAAATCAGATTTCTATGTGTTGAAAAAGAAAGAAATGTCATTTTTTGAACCTCTCTTTTTAGTTTGTTCAAGGTAAATTTCTTATTTAAAATATCTGGTAGAGGAAAAAAATTAGTTTCTATTTCTTTTGAGCATGTTGTTATGTTGCCAAAAATTGTTCAATTTTTTTTTTCCTCTGTTAAAATATGATTGCTAGAAGCAAAAATCAGGGTTAAATATAACAGAAGTAATCAGATTTATTTATGGTTTTTGAAGAAATTTTACCGGAATTAGTTAATTTTTTTACCTCTTTCAAAAATCTTCTTTTCTCAAAAAATTTCTGAGTTTTGTGTTTCAATGAGGGTTTGTTGTTTTCATTTTTTAAAAGAAATTTGTTAAAAAATATATATATTGGGAGAGGGGGGGGGGGGGGGGGGGTGGTGGGGTGGGGGTTGGGGCAGTCATGGACCCCGCGACTCCATGGCCGGGGAGTCGTGGCTTCCCCAAGCCATGGGGGGAGCCCAAGCTATGAGGCCATGTTGTGGCCTCCACACAACTGTGGCTTTGGGGGGACCACAACATGGTCTCCCAGTAGCCCACCCCTTTGTAAAAGGGGCCTCCGTGTGGTTGTGAGAAAACCACGTGGGGTGGGGTCTTTTAAAATAAATTTTTTATTTTTTGAAAGTTTTTAATTTTTAATTTTTAAATTATATTAAATAATACTCACACACATTTTATATGGAGAAAAATATATTTAAATTTGGAAAAATTTAGAATAGATATTTTTATAAAAAAAAAATGGAAATGATTATTTATTTGGGAAAATACCAATATTAGTTTAATTACTATTTTATAATTATGTAAATGAGATTTTTGGTTTAAATTTGTAATGAGATGGTGAAATTATTTATATGATGTAATTTGAATTATAGGAGAAATAGAGAACCTTGGTCGACATGTATTTTTAATAAAATGGAAAATTATTGTCGTTTTAAGATAAGTGAAATTGTGTGTGTTTAATTACTGTATTCGCATATATTTTCAAAATTGCAAGTCTTTGGCCAGTTTATTAAATGTGGTCATATGGTGGTTTTCAAGGTTGTGCATTTCTTGTATCAATGATTTGTCAGTTGGTTAACTTTATGGGAGGGTTGATTTTGGCCAAGTGGTTTTCTACCGTATTGAACTCCATGTATTCTTTCATGTGTATACCTTGGTTTTGGGAGTTCATGTGATTTTTAGTTATGTGTCATATGGGAGAGTGGCTTTTGATTGGGGGTCACGCCCAAAGTGGTTGTAGGGTAACCCATTGAAATTTTTCTTAATTAAGTGATAAATTAATAATATTTAGAGGGCTTGGTAGATGAAACGCTAAATAAGATAATTATGCCTCGCTCATGGTTGAGTACTAGTATAGACTCAAGATGTGGCGAGAAGGCCTGGAATGGCAAAACAACAACCTTGTCCTCACAAAAGTCTTGTTTGGGTCCACATGAGACTTGGATGGGGCCAGGGGTTCGGGCGAGGCTACCAAGATAGCCCATGATGGGGGCCGAGACCTATGGAGGCCTACCATGATAACCATACCAAGCTATGTGATGACACTCTTCCCTCATGGTCCCTAGTGTTTAGTCATGTTGATTTCACCCAATTTAATGTGGAGTCATGTTCTACAAGTTTGCTTCTCATGAGTCATTCTGATGTTTTGAGTTTGACCTTGTGCATGTGCATGCCCATAGGTTGCTAGTGGGTCTTATTCTTGTCTCCTAGCACGGTGGGGTGGATCTTTTTAGAGTCACATGGTCGAGTGGTAGTGCCACTTTACATCGATATCATGTTTTCTTCCTTCTTGTGAGGGTTGTCTTTGTAGGTTTTCCAGTTGCTCTTTGGTCTTGATCATCTCCTTGTTCCAGTTGTATTCCCTTTGTACTTCGTGGATTCATTATTGTACCTATTTGAACCTTTTGAGTTTAGTTGTATCATTTGTATTATTATGCCTTCTTGGCATGTTGTAAACTATGTAATTCATTATAAGATCTCTTATATAATTCATACGTTATCCTGTAATTTAAATGAAATGTATTTGAGATATTATAAGTTGTTATATTTTTTAATGGTTAATATGGGGTTATTGAATGAATTATTGTAGTAACTTGATGTATGTGATCATTAGTATGTAATGAAATCAAATGCTAGTATGCAATTTTAAACATGTCTAATTCAGTTCTTTAAATGAATATCATTGTAATGTATTATGGATAGTTAACATGCATCTTAAGTGGATTAGTGAACCTTATGCTTTCATTTTCATTTTAAAGTAATCTTCGTTGGAAACCCTTTAGGAATATGGTTAAGTCTTCTGCTTGTGTAATTTTAGTGCAATGTTATAACTTAATGCACCTGGATGATATGTTATGTTTAAAAAATATATATTTTTTTGCTTTAATTCCTATGTTTTAGTGTGATCCTTTAGGGTTTCTTGGTGGGGCATTACATTCTGGGCATCTATCCAAACGGAATAGGAATTCATCCATCTGGGATGAGAATCTAACCATACAGATTAGGCATCTGTCCATACATGACATGATGTTCATCTATCTAATTCAGGATAGGCATCTACCCAAATGGGGTAGGCATCTATCCAATTCAGGATAGGAAGTGCTTTGGCTAGAGACTTAGACTCATTGGGACCATCCGGGTCCTGAGTCACTCTCTAAGAGCTACACTCTTCTAATAGGAGTGCACCGAGGTCACCGTCCTTAGGAGTAAATAAATTTACATAATAAAAGCTTGAATTCCACCTCGAAATTTGGCCTAAAGTCTTGGGAAGTCAAGCAAATCCACATGAGATTCCTTTTGAGTATGCATTGAATTTTTTTTCTTTAAATCTTCCAATCAGTATTTGCAATATTTTATTTAAAATACTAAGGAGCTTGAAAACCAATAGCTCATCCTTATCCAAATCCTAATTTCCCCATCCCCGAATGCCTAAGTACAAGGGACAACTTCATCCCTGGACTACCTACATACCTATTTCAGCACGAGATCAAGGCATAAAGTATGTAGTTCTGGTTTCTAACTATGGTTTGATGTAAACTATTTGGTGGGTACGCAACCCTTTCTAGGGTCAATGTCCTAGACAATTTATCTATGGTTGCTACCCACAATGGTAGCTCTATAGCAAAAAGGCTCGAGATGACCTTTTGCTTGTGGCCTAAACAACTAAGTCTTATTTCCTATTAAATACATCACCCTTAATCCGTTATCATCCGCTGAAATAATCAAGGTAAAGTAAATTCCAAAATCATCACACACATCCAAACCCTAATGGGGTTTTCTAAAGTTTAATTTATCGGATGTAAATTTATTTAAAATTTATCTTTTTAGATTATTGATCCAAGGGGGATTGCCCGCCCCTTGGATTTTAATTTCCAAATAACCCTTATTTCTCCTCAATGGTTTATAGGGGCAATGCCACATACGTCGTTATTGCATCTTTATTAGGCATTAAGTGTAGTAGTTCAACACAATGACATTATCCGTAAGTGTGACCCAGGGGCACCATAGATACCGAATGCTACTAGTTTTTGGTTTCAACTCCTCTTGTTTAGTTGCCTAACTAGGAATTTAACTTTGAATTCATGAATCTTAAATGAAGCAATATACCGATACAAAAAAGAAACTATTATATTCAAGGAATTATGCATGAAATTAAAAAATAAGGTATAATTTTTATGTAATTGAAAAGAATATAAACAAATCAACTACTTGGAAAAAGTATTTCTTTGAAGGAAAAACTATGATAATAATTGAAAACTTGAACTAAATGCATGAAAGTACTAATTGCTTGGAAACTATGATACTTGTAAAGATAACTTATGAAAAATGATTTGAATTACTTGTGAGATATAATTGATTTGGAACAAATCCATTACACTTTATGTATGAATCCCAACACTTGAAAGGTACTAAATTGCTTGAAAGAAAATTAAAAGATTAAATAGGACTTTGGAAATGAATTCAGCACCTACTTGTTTGAAGGAAAAAAAATCTATTAATAATAAGTTCAACTAATTCTTTCATTAGAAGTAACATAAATTTAGTCTTTAATTATCTTCTACAAATGATAACCTTACTTTAAATATAAATCATAATACTTGAACAAAAATTAAATGATTAAATAGCAAGATGAATTTAATGCTTACTTGTTTGAAGGGAAAAATTATTTAATAATAAGCTTCAAAATAACTACATTGATTTTTAATTACCAATGTTTGAAAATAAGATTAGAAGAGAGTCTAATTACTTGATAATTAGCCAATATAAATAAAGCTCATAAATAATTGTAATCAATCTTCTTCTAATTGGTTTAGAACTAATGCCAAATCCTTCGCAAGATTATAACTAACTATTCCTTCCACTTGAAGCAATGTTAACTTAACTAGGTTAGGTATTTCTACAAATACTAACCTTATCAATTTCCAACTCTTAGAGGAGAGCTAAGATTTACTCCTAGATTTTCCCTCAATTAAAATTGTTGTTTAGTTTTCTAATACGTTTCTCAAAAACTCATATTAAGGTAAGAATCCAATAATAACAAATTATAGCTTATTTCATCTTCAAAGCTAAGTTTCATTAGACATTTACAACAAAGATGAGTACTTGATTTGAGGTTTCTAATAACCCACCATAAATGAATCAATAAAATTGAGTATTCTTTTTTTTTTTTTGTTTAATGTAATCATTATATTTTATTCAATTGCATACTCTGGGCATCCATCCATTTAGGATTAGGCATTCATCCATCCAGGATGAGCATCTAACCATATGGGTTAGGCAATTGTCCATACGGGACATAAGAGTCCATCTATCCAATACGGGATAGGCATCTACCCATATGGGGTAGGCATCTATCCAAATGGGATAGGAGATGCTCTGGCCAGAGACTTAGACTCATCGGGACCATTCAGGTCCTGAGCCACTCACTAAGTACTACACTCTTCTAACAAGAGTGCACTGAGGTCGTCGTTCTTAGGAGTAATTAAAATAATACAAGCTTGAATTCCGCCTCGGAATTTGGCTTAAAGCCTCGGGAAGTCAAGCAAATCCATACGGGATTCCTTCCAAGTATGCATTGAACTTCTTTTTCAATTTAATTATCTTATCTTTCAATTAGGATTCTTACTCAACCAAGCCTAGACCCCACCCATGAACGCCTGAGTACGAGGGACAACTCCGTCCCAAGATTGCCTACATACCCGCTTCGACACGGGATCAAGGCGTAAAGTATGTAGTTATATTTTTTATTCTATGGTTTGATGTAAACTGATTTGTGGGTACGCAACCCTTTCTAGGGTCAGTGTCCCAGATAGTTTCTCTGCGGTTGCTACCCACGATGGTAGCGCTTAAGCGAAGGCTCAAGGTGGCCTATTGCTTGTGGCCTAAAAATAACTAGATCCTAATTCTTATCACAAGTGTCACCCTTGACCCAATTGCAAATCACCAATATCCCTTCAAGATAAAAAAGAAATCAATTCTATGCGAGCATTTAACTTGACCATCCCTAAAAAGGGGTTTACTATGGTTTATCTCAATGGATGTGAAAATCATTTAAAAGTTATCTTATTAAATTATCAATCCAAGGGGGATTACCCACCCCTTGGATTTTAACTTCCAAGTGTCCCTTATTACTCCTCGATGATTTATAGGGATGATGCCATAGACGTCGTTAATGCAGCTTTATTAGGCATTAAGTGCAGTAGTTCAACACGACGGCATTACCTGTAAGCATGACCTAGGGGCACCGTATATACCGAACGCTGCTAGTTTTGGTTTTCCCACTTCCTTTGTTTAGTTTCTAAACTAAGAGCTTATGAAACATCATGCTTGAAATATAATTATGAAATGAATGTACACAATTTAAACTTTAGATACTATTTGAAAGAGAAATATCATTATTCTACAATTAAACGAATTAATACATGTATTGGCATGGTAATGATAATTGTGAACTTACGAGCAATTGCATGTAGATAATGAATGTGAAATAAAAGCAAGGTAAAATAGTGTCATTGCATACAAAATGAAGAAGTGTTTACTCTTATTGTAAGAATAATTAAATATAGAGTTACTGGCAATTAGTTTATACTTTTGGCGATTTTGGATCAATCATATTAATAAGACTTAGAGATTTAAGTAAGCTTAAATTTATCGCCCAAGAATCAATTAGATCCTCAATGGATTGAGAGATCCCATTCTTTCACAATAATCTACCATACGATAATCCCTATTAATTATTAAATTTTTCCAAATTTACTTTACTAATTTTAACATTAATAATGATTATCAATAATTTATTAATAATTATTACCAATTACATTAATAATAATTATTAATAAGTTATTAATAATTATTACCAATTAACCAAAATTTATTAATAACTATTAAAAATTAATCTAAAATTAATCAATTATCAACAACTAAAATTTTATTACCAAGTATTAACAAATAAATTCCATAATAAAAAAAAGAATTTGAAATATAAATGTCATAGTCTACTCGCGCGAATATGGTATTGCGTGCCCATAGCAATTAGTGGGAGGGGAACCCCACGGTCCCCTCGACTACCCTGTGGCCACTGTCGTAGTAGTGACCGTAGGTTAGTGGAGGGTGTCGTAACAGTACCACTCCCCCTGCAGAGTTATTAACTCCGCCTGCGGCCGATATCCTATGCAACCATTCACGGTACCTTCTACATACTGTGTTCCAATGTTAATTTACTTTGCATTATTTCTCATGCGATAGTTTAATCAACTCCGTATATATATATATATATATATATATATATATATATATATATATATATATATATATATATATATATATATATATGGTTTTCCAGATTAATTTAAATAGATAGAGAGTAGATTTTAAACAATAAGGATAAAAAAAAAAAATATTAAAGTAATAATAAGGGTTCATTCACAGGAGTGAATAACCCAGAGAGATAAAACAATCCAGGGAGAATAATTCGATCCCAACAGAGTACAGATGATTGAAAGCCAGATGTTTATACAGAGATAACTTATATTTTGCTTCCTCACAGAGAGTTATTCCCAGAGATAAATAATCTAGAGTAAATAAATTGTTTCCAGCCATGAAAGGTAGATGATTATGCTGGTAAATGCAAGCTCATAAGTGTATTTTTATTTTTATTTTTAAATCTGATTCCCAATCTAGAACTTACAGAGATAAACTTATATTTTTCTTCCTCACAGAGAGTTATTCACAGAGGTAAACAATCCAGAGAAAATAAATCATTTCCAGCCATGAAAGATAGATGATTATGCTGGTAAATGCAAGCTCATAATTGTATTTCCTTAATCTGATTTTCAATCTAAAATTTACAGAGATAAATTTATTCCTACAGGAAGATTTGATTCATTCATGGTAAGAGAGAAAAAAAAACAAGATTTTATTCACAGCAAGGAATCGAAAGACAATATTTTAATTCTTCAACTAACAAATATCCAATCTACAGCAAGAAATTGAAAGACAATATTTTAATTCTTCAAACTAACAAATATCCAATCTACAGCAAGGAATTGAAGGACAATATTTAGTTCTTCGAACTAATCCACTACAAAAAATAGATTTCAACTAATTTCAGCAATATATTAAACCAAGATTGATCTAATTTCTTAAACAAATGAATCTAATTCTTATCAAAAATTTGAAACTAATGGATCTAATTTCTTAAACAAATTAATCTAATCTAATTTGCAGCAAGGATAAGATGCAGAAAAATAAAATAAAAACTAAATTGAAAGAACCTGGATGCTTGAAAATGGTGTAGAATCCCCTATGAATCTCCCTTGATCCTTCAAACTTGAAAGAAGACCTCCAAAGCAAAATCTTAGCTATTCTTAAAAATGAAATATGACTACAAAAGAGAAATTTACTTGAAGAATTTCTTTATGGAATAACCAACTCCCTTTTTTGAAAACTTGTACATCTTTTATAAGAAAAATCTCCAAATTCCACTACCTAATTTTTAATTAAAAAAATAGAGATTCTCTCCCAATTTGGCCTTCATGCAAATTGATTAGACTTAGTGGGAGGAGTTACATGCAAGGTGGTGGAGAAGCCTCTAGAAGCTTCTTATTCTTCCTACAACATGTGCCATTATTTGGGTGAGGAAATTTAAATAAACAATTAAGAAAAAAAAGTATATTTTCCATGTGTGTGTGTGATTTATTATTTTTATTCCTTTATAATATTCATTCAATAGTTTATCCAAAAGAAATATAATAGAGTTTGTATTTAAATCCAAAGGAGATAAAGGAGGGTTGTGACAAGGTTCACAAGATAAGTCAAGCCTCATGTTAAAAGATTTCAAATTTTTGTTTAATTCCATTTGGTAAAACTATTTGGTTTCAAATAAGGTTTCCTTTGAATCTTAATTAATACTAATATTCTTACAAAATAGATTATACCATTAAATTGTATGAATATTTATCTATGAAGTTCACCGAGCTAAATTTAATTGTTAATTAAATTTAATTACTCGCAATATAAATGCAACTTCTCCTTTTACTAGTCTTATGTTTCTTTATGGCTAGAAGGTAAATATTTTTAACTATTAATAGATTTGACTATTCTCAAATGGCTTGTATATCTTGAAATATAATTAAAAAAATCAAATATTCAACTTCTTGAATTGAGGAAATTTTTAACCTAAACATTAATTCATATTTTGCTTGAAATACATAAAAGGGTAACTATGAATCTAAACACATTTACTTGGGAGGTAAATTCTTTTAACCTTTAATACTCACTAAATGAAATATAAAAAAAGAAGGTAGTTTTGAAGTCCAATAAATAAAGAACTTAAATCTTTTGAAATGTATTGAATGTCTTAAAGAAGAATATATTATAGTATCATTCGTCATGTGATTGTCTATGTTATCAATTTCTAATCTTTTCATTGAGAGTAAATTTGGTTAGTTGTCTCAAATAAAATTAAAAAAATTCAAATTCTATATGCAATATTCATCCAAAAGGATTTATTTCTAATCATTGAAAAGATAATGAGCTCTTAAGAGAAATTTTCATTTGAGGAGAAGGTCCAAATTTACAACTTAAATTTCCATCATGGAAGAGATAGTAACTTCTTTAAAAGAAATCAAATATTAGAAAGGAAATTCTCTAAAAATAAATCCCTTTAAATAAATTAAATAAATAATCATAAATTAATTTTAGTCAAATAATACTCTTTCATAAATAAATTTTAATAAATTATGAAAAATCATTTTATATATATATCAAATAATACTCTTTCATAAATAAATTTTAATAAATTATGAAAAATCATTATATATATATAAATAAAATTTTGTTAAAATAAATCCCTTTTAAGTTTTTTATAATCTAGATTTTAATTATTAGAATTGATTTGTAATACAAACATAAATTATAAATTTAACAAATTTTAATTATCAAAACAAAATCAATTATAAACAAATTTTATTAATATAAATAAATTTTAATTTAAAAAAAAGTATTTATTAAATCCTTAAACAAATTTAAGAAACTTTATATTATTTATAATAAAAGAGAAACCCCAAATATAGGGGGGAGGGAAATGGGTTTCAAATATAAGAAAATACATATAATATCTAGGCCATTTGAATGTTTTTTTAGGGCAAATAAACATAAGAGGGTGAAAAAAAATTCAGGAAATAATTAAATAGGAAAAATTAAATTAATTTGAGAGATGAATAAACTAGGAAATAAATTTATGGGGAAACAAAATCAATACAACAGAGACAAATTTCTCAAAGGTAAAAACATTCACAAAGATAAGAATTTGAAAGGGTAATTATATTTCAGAGATGGATCTTTTCTGGAATAGATGTATGTAGAAATATCCACAGGACTATTTATAAATTTTGCATAGAGAAACTATTCACAGCGGATTAAAAAAAATAATCACAAGGATTAGATATTTCTATATAAAGAGTTTTCTCAATGCACTTGGAATAAGATTTTCACAGAATAAAAGAAGACATAGCTTAAATACAACATGTTAAAATAAATATATATTTGAGGTAATGGTTTTGAGGAACTAATTCTGGGATAAATAGTTTGCACAAAATAAATATGTTAAAATACATATTCCAAATAAAGATTCTCACTGAGAAAAAGCATGAGATTTTTTTGCCAAAAAGATATTCACTTGTATTATTCTACTCCTAAAAATTTGATTTTTTTTTTTTTTTAAAATAAAATAAAGATAACCATTTAAGTAAAAATTTGCATATGTACATTGAAATAAACTTTTATCACATCATTTCCTATGCATTTTTCCATTATCAAATGAAAATGAAAGAAATAAGAAGGGAGAATATTTTTATTTAATTAAATCTAAATAATTGAAAGAAGATTTCTTGAAGGAAAAAAACAAAACAAAAAAAACTAAAGAGAGTGATAAAAGTTATTTCCTTTGAAAATACAAGATTCATACATGCAAATAAGTGAATGCAAAGAAGGGAAACCTGGTTTGATGAAGCTCTTATTGTTGAATCATCTCCAATCTCCCAGCTAGCCTTTCAATCCTTCCTGGTAGCTTGGTGAGAATTCTTCAAGAACAACCTTAACAATTCTACAATGAAATGTGGCTACAAAATCCTACTATTATCACAAGAATATACAGGGACTTCAGAATTTATTTCATCCCACCCAAAAATAATGATTTCATCCCACCCAAAAAAAATGAACTCCCCTTTTTCAAAAATCTAGAGTTCAATTTATAGAAAAAAAAGTCATTTCCCACTACAAAAAGAATTAAATGATTCACATATTCCTTTTACCCAAAATAATTTCATGCAAAGGTGGGGGTTACATGCATATTAATTTTGAATTTGAAATTCTTTCATGCATGATATATTATTTAAAGCTTGTCATAGTGGCGGTTACATTTGACCATCCATTTTGAATTTGAAATTCACTTCTAGTATCTTCTTATTTCTCCTACACCATGCACTTATTTATAATATTGGGAAAATAAAGAATTTCCAAGTAAATTATGACCTCATGTGTGAGTCACCACTTTTCATTCTTCTTTTTAAAATAATTCCATCCTTATTCAATTTCTCATCTCCAACTAACATTGATCAAAAAATTAAATATTAATAGTAGTAATAATAATAATAGTAAGTCATATCAAGATCCAAAAAGAGGGTTATGATACTCTCTGAAAAAAAAAAAAATATTGTTAATTTAACAAACATTAAAGCCACCCTATTAACATATACTCTATTACATATCGCATGAAAAGTTTTTATTTTTAGATTGTTATCCATGCATATGATTCAACTGCAAAAGATGTCATATTTAAACTGCTATTAAGGATCGACCAAATGCTCATGTTGTTAATTGACGGTGAAGTAATTTCGTTAAACATAAAAATTAAAAGTTAAGTCGAATACACCAGGATAAATTATGTCATTGTTAATTGACACCTTGGTTATGCCATCATGAACTAGAACATGTTTTGTCACAACACTAATGCTTTTTTAGAAATTAATTTTAATGTGCTCCATAATGTAGTGCATTTTTTTTGCACCATGATAAATTGAAACATCATGAACAATGTGTTTATTGTTTGGAAACATATGATATAATCTCTCAAGTTGCTCCTTTGCATATGAAAGTTTTATTTAGGTTTGAGATTATCCTTTTATCATTTTAATGATATAAAAAAATGAACTTTATATATTTTTCCATTTGGCTTTTAGGTTTCTTAACATTTTGTAAATTAAATCATATTAGAATCTCAATAACTTCAATAATAGATGTGCATAAGTTGGACTAAACAGATAAAAGTACATAGCATAAATTTAAATAATTGCTTCATCAATATTTCTTGTTATTAGCCTACTTTGTATATCAACTCTTCTTAAGGTAAAATGATTAATAAGACCATAATGATCTTGTTCAATCATGTTGAATGATCAAATTATCTTCTTACTTTGTTGTGTATCTATTAGTTTTTTTGGTAGTTCATATTAATTGATTGTGTTGGTGTTGTTATGAATATGCATTATGTGGGTGAGGATTTTTAGAGTCTATTTGTGATCTTATATTGTATTTTGGTTATTTTTGTGAATCAAACTTATTAAATTATTTTGTTAATTTTCTATATAAATGTATAATGTGCATATAATTATTAGCATGCAATAGCGAATGGCTTGTTATTGCCCAAAAAATTATTTGATAATCAATAGTACCAAGTGGTTATTTAGTTTAAAATGAATGTTTTTTATTATGGGAAAAATAGGTTTTGAGGGGACCCGAAACCCCTTACAACAGGTTTAGGAGGGACCCGAAACCCTCAGATTTTACCAGGATCTGGAACCCATAGAACAAAGCTGCCAAAGAAGAATAACCAAGAAAACCAGTAGCCCAAACAAAGCTTAGCTAACAAAAGCCAACAAAAGCCAGCAAACACCAGCAGGAAGAACCAGCTAAACACTTAAGATATAATCAGTATAAATCAAGCTGGCTACACCAACTAGGCTAAAGATTCAAACTATGATGAGGGTTAGCATGCACCCTCAGCCAAACAATGGGGATGTTTCCGGCTACCTTGACTTGAGACAGAGACTTCAGACAACAAAAATCATGACTAGCCCATAACCAAAAACAACCACAATCTGGACTGGGCCCTTGAAAACTATCAGCAACCAACCAGATAAGAAAAGACAAGGCAAATAAAACAAGATGCCTAGAGATAAAGGGATTTTTAAAGGCTTCCCTAACCTTAAAACTAGCTTTTGAAATGGCTCCCAGAACCACTTCAAAGGGTTTTGAAGTGGTACCCTCAACCACCTTGAGCTGAAACAGAGACCCGATTAGGAAAGCATCCATCCAAACAAGCATCGCCACACTCTCCACCTCAATAGGAGAAGACAGAAAAGAGCTTGAGAGAAAAGATCCAACAACCAAAAAATCACCAGCCTCAAGAGAAAGGTCCTCCAAACTAGGAGAGGAAGCACCAAAATTCCCCTTAGCCACCCAAACACCAAGCAGCCACTCCACCTCCATAGGATGGCACAACACCTCAAGAAGAGATCCATGGGACTGAGTAGTAAGAGAAAAAACCCTCAAAAGGAAACCAATAGTGGAAACACCGAGGGCCCGCATAAAAGAAACAAGATCACCAAAAATGTAACCAAACTCCAACAACAAAGAAACAACCCCCACCTCAATAGGGAGAGAACAAAATTTCTTCAGAAGGAGAGACCACACCAACTGCAGCCCAATACTAGAACAACCTCTTCCCAACAAAGTCGCCTCAGAACATGAGCATCCAACTCCTTCCGCGAAAGATATCTCCACCTCTATAGGAGATAAAACCTTCTTAACGGGCACATAGAAAGAAGAAGGGTGCTGAGAAACTGCCCAAAACCTAGGCATTTCCACCCAAAGGGCATCAAAAGAGCTCCACAAATCCTAGCCCGAGAGGAGGAAAACAAAAAAAGAAGCACTGCAAGCACAAAATCCTCTGACCCAATAGGGGAAAGGGTGCAAAGAAGGGACACAAGCCAAAGTAGAGAAAAATGGCCTAACAAGATCGACCCAACAGACAAGAGAGGAAGAGAGAGCTGCCAGAAGAAATCCCCACTGGCTCCGAACCACTAAGCCCGCAGTAGTAGTAGCCCAAACAGCCACCTCAGCGAGAGACCCCAGAAGCTGATCCACTAGAAAGAGGGAGAGAAGGGGGCATCGTGAATCATCTAGGTCAAGCCAGGCAGTGATACCTATTGCCAAGGCTCCCAAGTAATCGTCCTCATCGTCGTTTGATTCATCCCCTTCCTCAGCAATAGAAAAAACCCTAGCTCCCGCACTCCTGCTCCCGCTCATCATTTTCTTCTTAGTTTAAAATGAATGTTGCTATTTCTTTAGTTATTAATATATTGATATGCTTGATTAACATTTTATTTAGTATGACAAGTAATAACATTACTTATATAGTAATAATTTGAGTACACACTAAATAGTATCATGTGATTGATGTTGTAGTAATAAGTGAATTCTAGAGCTAATCAACTTACTATGGGAAGAGTTATGATTAGTTTTGTCTTTCAAATAAGATAATGGTTAGGGTTCAATTACGGAGATAATTTATTTCATGTTAGAATCTTGGTTCAATGAAAATGCTTTAGAAACTTTCAAGCAAATGTAATTGGAAGGTGTGAGCTTGAATTGGACAACAATTACAAGCATCATCCTTCCTATACCAAAATTATAAATACAACCTGTTATCTAGGCACTATGAAAGTCAAAGATTCAACCAACAATTTTGCTTAATATATGTTGTGTGTCAAAATATATATAATATTTTGTTAGTTTTATGAGTATTCTTGCCTTCAAATGGAAGTATGTCTAGATCCATCACCTCAATAATATTGGTTTTTTTTTAAAGTCTTAATTTTATAATATTATAATTTCTTTTTAGAAATTTAAATGATTCTTTTTTTATTCTACTTTTTGTAAAGTTGTACCTTATGTTAGCAACAATTTTCCTTTAATTCTGGTTATTTGAGCATTGATTGATTGCTCGTGCCACTAGATGTGAGTGTTTTATTTCGTTCAAGATATACTTCAAATCAAAATGAGAATTGTGGCTAGCAAGATTTTTGAATATTGAAATCAGGAGGGAAGAACTCACAGAGCTAGGCATCAAAGCATTGCTTCAGACATTGTTAGTATCCAATATCACAACAAGGTTTAAAAGGACTAGAATATGGCCACTCAATCCCAATGCGTTTCTCAATGACATTGAACCCAACAACACCATCCAATTCAGTGTAGGTGAGGAGGCTTCTCCAATTGAAAACTTAGTCTATCTAGAGGAATTATTTCAACTAAAGATGTTGCATAGGCATTGCTATCAGAATCACATGTGGATGAAGCTACAACCTCAAAATACTTGTGTAGATTCAACTACACAAGTCAATGTGGATGAACAAACAAATCACATGATGGAAACCTGGGTTGAGGAGATGGAGGACAATCTTACTCTTCCAACACCACCTAGTTAACCATTGTGGTTGGTGGAAGGCGCCATGAATCTTGGCATTGATTTGCATGCCCAAGAAGAAAAAGGCACTTTCTCTCTCCCATCACCACCTCCCACATATGTAGTACCTGAATTGGTGCATTATTATGTTGAATGTGTCATTTCAGAATATGGTAATGATGCAAATTTCACACAGGACTCACGGGCAATTGGTGATGAAGATTACAACATTGAATCCCCCTAGAGAACCACACTTTGCCTTCTGGAACAAAACTAATTATCAGTAAATTCCTAAGGTTACATGTGCACACTATCACTACAAAAACAACTAAAGAGGGTGATAATGGAATTCAACTCAATCGACAATCACAACTCTTAACAATTGATGACAACATGAAAATGCTAATAGAGAAATAGTAGAGGAAAAAGGAAATTAAAGAGATCAAAATCCGAAAGAAACAATAGTTTGAGGAAAAGAAGACAACACGGTTGGTGGCAAGGGAACTTAAGGAGCAGGCCAAGATAGACAAGGAAATTAAATGTAAAGAAAAAGAGAAGATCAAAGAAAAACATGAGAAGGATAAAGAGGCCATAAAAGAGAAGCAAAAGGCACTTAAGGAACATGAGAGACAACAAAAATCTATTTAGGATGCATAGAGGGAATTAGCTTGAAAAAGGCGGTTAACGTGTCCTAGCAATCCCATGTCTAAAATTCATCCAATATTAAGGGATCTGATGCACGTAAAGACCCCCAACTATCCAACCATGTTGAACTAATCAAATGCCTCAACATCCCCCATTACTTGCAATCAACTTCTAAGTCAAGTTAGTAGCAATCCAGAGGTCCCCTCACATGTTGCATGCACTTAATTTTCCAACCCATGTCCAAGTCAACTTAGTAGAAATCCAGAAGCACCAGCAAGGACTGAGAACATCCCCCTAGTGGTACATCAACCAGCCAACCACCATCACCTACTAATACCCATCCTACCTCCTTTGTCTAATATAGGGATCGATCCAACATACAATCATGCTTTTGATTATTTTTACTTTTCTATGGTCTTGAATTGAATTATATGTTCAATTCATCACACATGAGAAATGTAACAAATATTTTGAAGACTAATACTTTACAAATATGCATGTTACTAGAGTTGTTTTTGAATATTAATATGTTATATTTTGCATACGCCTTAATGATGTACATGGTGTCTACAATTTAAGAAGTTTGTAATGTAACTAATCTTCTCTAAACCCATGTCACTATACAGTAGGGATATACATGAACCAGTAGGTGCAAGGCATAGGTTGTGAAGTGGATAGTGTGGTCACGTGGTAGACCTCCACCTTGCCACCCTAAATGTTCAACATGCTCACATTTAACTCAAATAGTCACCATACACGTTTCCACCTCCCCACATTTATTGTACACCCCTTCCCCTTATGTCCACATTACATTGTACAAACCTAAAGCTATTTTGCATTCAATTTGCCTACCTTTTCTCCTAAAAATCTAACACTATTTCCTTTCATTGGTGACTTTTCTATAGTTTTGGATACGTTAGGGTCCCAAACGTGTTCTCTTTCAATTTGAAACTCGGTTCATATTCCACAACATGCTCACATTCAACATTAGTATCCCTTCCACCATTGTGATTACCTTTTGGAATTTTAGTAGTAGCATTTGTCACCAACAACATTTACATCATCAAACTTCAATTTATCTTGTTCACATAGATATGTATATACATAGACGTGTGTAAATATGTGTGTGTGCTATGTACACACACATACGTACACTTACATATTGATATATACATAACTATATACATATTCTTCTACACACGCATGATTGATCTTCATGGTCCTGTTGAGAATAGTGATGGTTTGTTCAATTTATTGTTGGCAAACCTTGCCAACCATGATGCTCCTTCAAAAATTATGTTTATTATAAATGGACATTAATTTATATTAAAGGTCCACTTATTGCATATTGTGGACCTTGCAACACAGCATGCACACATATAAGGCCCTCCCCCCACAAAGTTACATAATCATCATTACAACCTTTATCAAATAATCTAGCTTTACATAACTAAATTCGCATTTTGTATCCCTTTTATGGCTTGAAACGGCTGTATTTTATGACTGAAAGGTCAATGTCTATCCCGCCCTTACGATGCACCAATATAGAAGCTACCCTAAAACATCATCACATAAATCAGTGCATTGTAAGGGCTGGATAGTCACTTCCCACCTAGTGGGTGTGGGCACCAAATCAGACAAAAAATTGACACCTTCAACCACTGTCCACCATACACATGGCAGATGACGTAGAAATCTACTAAAAAGAATAGGCTTCTTATAAGCCAAAAACAAGCATCTTTTTAAAATTAAATACAACAAAAGATATGCTTCATATAAGGTTGAACACCCTAGTAAAAAGTCAACACAACAAAATTAAAGTGTCACTTTAAAATCCTAAAGATACGAGATAAATTCATGTGAATGTTGAATGAAAATGTATGTCTACTGAAATTGGCAAAAAAACCTCACCTAGTAAAATTGCATTGTGTTTCAATTTTATGGTGTGGAGTAGTTTTCATGCATGACTAAAAATATGTAATTTTGTTTGAAAATCAACTATGATAATGTTGAATGATTATATGTGTATACATGGGTATGTGTAGGATTATGGTGGGCCAAAACATGCCCTTAAGTGACAATGAAATTTCATAAAAAATAGAGTTAGGCAACTTGACGTAAAAATTTGAATAAGTTATGAACATTATTTTAAAAATATGTAAGAATGGAATCTGTAGAAAATTGAATTTAGTTTCTAAGCTACTAGTTTTTTTTCTGAAATCAAATAAATCTATTTGATGGAAATTTGAAATTTCAATGTACTAGTACTAAAATTTCAGGAAAAAGATAAGAGGTAGGTGTATGTCTGACCACCCTAACCACAATCAAATAATAATATTTTCTTATAAGATTTTAAATATAAGTAGTCAACTCAAGTCCAGACGTGACATATATTTTTTTGTAATTTTTTTGAAGTAAATAATTAATTATGAATTTTTTACTATAACTTTTCAGAAATATAAAATCTCGTATGTCTAACCACATTAACTTGGTCAAAAATTTATGATTTTTGTTTTTAATCCTATAGTAGGTGAAGCATAGAATGTGACACATATTTTGGATTCAAAAACTGTGATACTATTTGAAAGTTATAGATGTTTTTCTATCAGCCTACCAATCAGGACTTTAGTTAGAATTCAATTAGAAAATGAATAATAATTATTTATTAAAGTCAAAATAAGGCAAACTTTATATTGTTGGAAAGTTGAGAATATCATTAAAAATACCTTTTCGTTTCATCAATTTTGGCTAAAAAAAAGTCATCAACCACTAGGATGAAAACTATAAAAGCAAGGAAAACTCAAAAACACATTTTTTGTGTTGACTTTCCAGGCTTGGCATGTCCTAGCCAAATCCCAAAGCAATCTTGAGCGAAAAATGGAGAGAAAAAATTATGTTAGAAAAATTGGATATCAGTTATTAACGGATATCTGTTTCTTAATGTCAATGCTATGATGTCACATTTTCCAAATTGGATACCCATTCAAAATAGATATCCATTTTGGAAACCAAATCAGAAAATGGAGGGAAAAAAATTATGTTAGAAAATTCAAATATCCGTTTCTTGATCTCATATTTTCCAAATCGGATATCCGTTTTGGAAACCAAATTGGATATCCATTTAAAACATATATCCATTTTGAAAAAATTAAAAAAACACATTTTAATAAAATGGGCACAACTTTTGCATTTCATATCGATAATTTGATTTTTTATAGTCATTGGAAAGGTGATTCAGAGCTCTACGATATAGAATAGGTAGTGTTTCTATATTTTGTATTAAAAAATAATTATAATTAATTTAAATTCATCCTTCATTTTTAATACATTAAAAGCTCACAACTTTTTCATATGAATTCCCTTTCATGATTTTTTTGTAGCAATCATCTCAAAATACTTGAAATACTAAATAAGTAATTAATAATAGAAAATTTAGGAACTTTACTAATTTTAATAAAATTTGGTAAATCATGTTATCTCTCTTTGTTCCTTTCTCTACCTCTCTCTCCTAAGATCTAAACCTATCACTCCACTTGTCTGTTGCTCCCTCCCTCTCTTTTGTCCATATTTATACATCTCTCTCCAAACCTATATCTCTAACTCTCATTTAATCCTTCATTCCTTCTCTCTCTTAATCTCTACACTTATATTTCTACCTATTCATCACTTACTCCTCTATCTCACTCTCTCTCCCTTAAGATCTAGACTAGTCTCTCTACATCTCCTTCCCATTACTAGGAACAAAATTCAGAGGGGAGAACAAGAGGGGCAAAGGGAATTATCAACAAAAGAAGAGGAGGAGAGAGGTGAGAAGGAGAGGGTAATTGGAGGGAACAGAGAATGAGAGATAGAGAGAGAGATGGAGGTAATTAAGTGGTATGAGAAGAGGGGGAGAGAGTGAGTGTGTGAGAGAGAGAGAGAGAGTTGGGTGTAATTAGCGGATAAGAAGAGAGGGATACGGGTAAGTATCAAAAAAATGAGAGAGGGAGAGATGTGCAGAGAAGTGAAGAGAGAGATAGAGATAGGATAATTAGGAGGAGGGGGAGAGGGGAGAAGGAAGTATCAGCAAATAGATATAGAGAGGGGGTAATTAGAGGTCTCTTTCCCTATCTCTCCCCTCTCTTCATTTATTGATACTTCCCCCACCCTCTCTCTCCCTTTGCTGATACTTCCCTCTCCCCCTCTCCCTAAATACCTTCTCTTTGGACCTCTCACATTGAACCTCTCTCATTGAACCTCTCTCCCCATCTTTCCCTCTCTCCATTTGTTGATACTTTCCCCTTCCCCCTAATTACCCCCAAATCTATCTCATTCTCTCTCTCCCCCCCAATTACCCTCTCTTACAACTCTCTCCCTCTCGAGCCCTTTGTTGATACTTCCCTCTCCACTCCCCTTGATTACCCCCCACCGTCTCTCTCTTGATACTTCTCTCTCCTATCTCTCCCCCCTCTCCCCCTCCCAATAATTAACCTATCTCTATCTCTCTCTTCACTTCTCTCCCCATTTCTCCTCTCCCTCTATTGATACATTCCCCTCTCCTTGTCTCCTCCTACCCACTAATTTCCCCAACTCTCTCTCATTCTCTCCTCCCACCAATTACCCTTTCTCTCTCTAACATCTCTTCTCCTCTCCCGTTATTAATACTTTCAATCCCACTCTACCCCTCCCCCTAATTACTCTCTATCTCCCTCCCTCTCTCTTTCACTCTCTTTCACTCTATTTCCCCCTAATTACCCTCTCTCTCTCTTACACCTCTCTTCCCTCTCCCCCTCTCCCTAATTATTCTTTTTGTCTCTCTTCATCTCTCTCCCCGTCTCTCCTTCTCTCCATTTGTTGATACTTGCCCCTCCCCCCTCTCTTCCTACCACCTAATTATCCTCTCTCTCTCTCTCTCTCTCTCTCTCTTCCACCCAATGACCCTCTCTTTGCCTCTCCCTTTGTTGATACTTCCCTCCCCCATATCCACTCCTCTTAATTATCCTATCTCTCCCTCCACTTCTCTCCCCATCTCTCCCTCTCATGGTCTCTATTGCTATCTCACACATATCTTTCCCCTTCTCCCCATCCCTTCCTAGCAACAAAATTCATAGGGGAAAGATACACCTAAACATGTAAATTAGAAATATAATCAAGATCCATTACCAATAGGAAGAGAGATATCTACATAGATGAAAATAGAAATAGAGAGGGAGATGGAGATAGAGAGGGAAATACAAATAAGAGAGAGGAAAGGGATAAAGAGAGGTAAAAGAGATAAATATATATAGAGGGAGAGATAGAGATGTATAACGATAAAGATACAAATAAGGAGAGATATAAGGGTGAAGATAGATGAAGAGATAACTAGGAGAGATAGAAGGAGAAATAGAGAGATATAGACATACCTAGAAAATAGATAGAGACATAAATAGAGATATAGATATTAAGGACTATGAAGAGAGGGGGAGAAATACTGAAGGATAAGGATGGATAGAAAGAGGGACACATATCTATAGATTGAAAAGGACCTTGAGGAAGATAGAGATAAAAATTAAGATAAAGGGTGTAGTACCCCTCCTTGATCAGACTCTTTTTCTATGTTTTTGATTGACTTTAATGGAACATTATTGTATATTGATTCAGATTTTATGCGATGTTATTTCTTGCTTTATCTGGATTTGTGCCGTATGATTTTATGCAGTATCTTAGTACTTATGATTACTGTTATTTTATGGATCATTATCATGGACTGACACTCTTACCTTATATGTGTGATGCATTATTTATGTGTTGCGTGTTTGCATGTGTATGGGATGCAAGGAGATGATTCTCCTTCACTCACTGCGGTGAGACAGGGAACATCACGACTCTCCTTCATTGGTAGATTAATGATTTGCTAGATTAAATGGTTAAATGGCTTATTTCATTGTGTAAAGTGTATTAATATATATTGTGGAAGGAATTAAATAATTGCCTAGCCATTTAAATGATAAATGATTATGTTGAAAGAAAGTATTTTGGAGAATAGGAAATAAAATAAAAATCTTTTCTTTTTACCTTTCCATTTAACTTTTTCATTTTAATTGTTGGAAAAGAATTATTTTTGGATAAAAGGTAAATCTAATTGTTTTTACTTTAAAAATATTTAAATCTGATTGGATGGAAAAACTTTCAACCTAGAAAGTTTAGGTTTAAAAAATTATTTTTCCATATATGCCTGAAAAATTCACGGGAAGAGGAGGCAAGAATTTATGGAGAGAAATTTGGTAAATCATTTTGGAAGGAGGAGCTGGAATTCGATTCGGTTGCAAGGATTGGGATTCTTCTATCATTTTGCTTGCTAGTTTGCTTCAAGGTTGGATAATCTCTTCTTGGTTTAAATTTGAATTTGAATTTTTCAGGTTGCTTCCTATGTGTTGAAATTATGCAAATCTTCTTGTAAATTCTTGTGGAATGATGGGAATAGAAGAAAGAATGCCTCTGGTGGTTGATTTTGTGAATTTCAAATCATATGTTTTCTTTTAGGAAAGAAATGGTTCATTTATCTATTTGTTGTTTGTTATTTGTTCATGGAAATCAACTTCTGGAATTACCTTTTCTATTTGGAATAGAATGAACTAGATTTAGCTTCTTGTGTGCTTTCTAGTATCTAGTTGCCCAAGATTTGGGATTCTTGTGGGATTTTATTTCACCATTTTCCTTATTGGTAAATATCCATTTGGAATTTGGATTGGGCACTGTGTATGTGTGTTCCCGTGAAATGATCCGGGAATGAATCATTTTCTTATTGAAACGGTTTTGTGGCATATTGGTTTTTGAATGCTTTGGGAGGCAAGTATTTTGTTTGTTTTGTACACTTACCTTACCCCGTGGTGGGCTAGTCCCACCATGTGGGTCGGTAGTGTCTGCTACCCATAGGTAGCAGTACTACCAGTCGGCAGTACCGCTACCGGTTGGTAGTAGTGCTACCGGTTGGTAGCGACTGCCATCGACGGTAGTAGTCCTATTGATCATTAGTATCGCTATCGATTGGTAGAAATGCTACCGGTTCGTAGCGGTTGCTACTGGTTGGTAGTGGCACTATCGGTCGGTAGGCCCGTTACCAGTGGTAGCAATACTACTGGAAGGTAGTGTGTGTTGCCTCGGCAACAACACTACTGCGGGTTGGCGTAGGCTACTGCTTGACCTTGTACCCTTGTCGGTACAAACCGGTATGTGTTATGAACTTAAATTTTATAAAATGAAATATATTTTGTGAAGTGGTTTTTAGTGTTATATATAATGGTGATATTTCATGTGATTTTTATTATGTAGTTTAATAAATTTGTCAATGGAAATCAAGGCATGAATTAGTAATGCAAATTGGTTAATTTGGATATATATTCTGGAAATGAATTAAATGCCTATTAGGAATTCATGTTTTTATTCGGTTGAGTATTTGACGTGAATTTTATCATTGATGGAATATTGATTTGGAAATTGAATAGATGTGAATGGTAAAAGAGTGTTTTATTTAATTTTCAATCAATGATGTTGCAAGTGCTTATGATGCTGATTTTCTCAAAGATTGTCTGAGTGTGGACTTAGTGAAATTAGTTTTCCTTGCAAGAGTTATATTGTGTTATTTTTGGTCTATGGTTCAGTCATCCTCTGGTGGCGTATTTGGTACCTTTGACCAAGTGATATATGATGACTTTGTTGTCTTAACCATGTAGTGTCTTTTCCTTATGGTTAACCAAGAGTCAGTACGTCCTTGTTTGACCACTTGTTTTTGTATAGTGGTGTTATGGATGTCTATTTTGTCATAAGGTCCTCATGGAGTGACCATGTTTGTTTAGTGTCATTTGAGAGAGTGGCTTTCGAAAGGGGGTTGCGCCCAAAGTGGTAGGCAAGATGACCCTTTGAAAGTAAGATAATAAGTGATAATCTAATTAATTGATTAGGTGGGTAGTTCTCTAACACTAATAAGATATTGTACCTCGCGCATAGGTGAGTGCTTGTATTGAGGCTCATAATGTAGTGAGAAGGCCTGGAATGGCAAACCAACCACCTTGTCTTCACGAAAGACTGGTAGGGTCCGCATGAGATTTAGTTGGAAACAGAGGTTCAAGAGAGGTTACCAGGACAGTGAGCTTGGACCTATGGAGGCTATACCATGGTATCCATCTTAAGCTATGTGATGACACTCTTTCTTTAGGTTCACTTGTGAGTGTGATGTTGGTTCACTTGTGTGTTGTGATATCAAGTCACTTGTGTATTTGTGATGTTGAGTCACCTAGATTATTGTGGAGTCTCTTTGTGTTGTCATGGAGTCCTATTGTTTTGTCGACCATGTCATGCTTTTGCTTTCTTGAGGGTCCTCAGCTATCTCCTAGCATGGTGGGGTGATTCCATTTTGGGAATTACATGGTCGGGTGGTAGTGCCACTTCCCATCATATGTTCTTGTTCATACCTTCATGCGAGGATTGGCTTCACAGGTATTTTTCTGTAGTTCGTGACTCATGCTTATCTCATGTTGTGGAGATTATTGTTATTTGGAGGCCTATGTGGTCATTGCATCATGATCTTTTATAACCTTGTAATTGGTTAAGTTGTATCTTTATATGTATATTGAGAAGCCATGTATTGGAAGAGCAATGTAATCCTAAGATTGGGATGTTGTTTATCAGTTTCCTTTATGTTATGTGTACATGCTTATTGAAGAGAAATTATATTGTATCCTTTTAATCCTTCATTGGTGTAATCTGTTATTGCTTATGGCTTCTTGTGATCATTGAGTTAATGATGGATTATTAGATTAACCTTAATTATGGAATTTATCTTTTGGTTTTAATTCTTTGTTGGTAACCCTTAAGGAATTCTGGTGTAAGTCTTCCACTTGTGTTATCGTGCATGTTGTGTTTAATGCACCTATTATGTTTATACTTAAAAAGAAAAAATTATTTCACCCTTATTGTGGGTTTTCCTTCGAGGTTCTTGGTGGGGCATTACAAAGGGAGAGGGAGATGAATGGATATAGAGAAAGAGAGAGGTAAAGACAAAGACATATATATATATATATATATATATAGAGAGAGAGAGAGAGAGAGAGAGAGAGAGAGAGAGGAATATGAATAGATAGAGATGTAGATAGTGCGAGAGAGTGATAAAGAGAAATAGATATTATAGATAGGGATAGATAGAGAGGGAGAGAGAAAGAGGGATATGTGTGTGTGTGTGTACGTATATGTATGTATATATATGTATATATATCTTTATATATGTATATATATGTATATATATATATCTGTATATATATATATGTGTGTATATATCTGTATATATGTGTGTGTGTGTGTGTGTGTGTGTGTGTGTGTGTATATGTACATGTGTGTGTGTGTGTGTGTGTGTGTGTGTGTGTGTGTGTGACGGAGGGAGAGAGCCAGATATATAGAGAGAGGGATTAGATAAAAGGATCAAGGTAGAGAAAGGGAGATTTAGAGATAATGAGATATCAATATACATGAAGATAGATCTATAGGGAGATAGAGATGAAAAATTAATTCATTAAACAATTAATAAATTATAATTTAATTCACTAGACTTGCTATTATTATTATTATTATTATTATTATTATTATTATTATTATTATTATTATTATGATTATGATTATGATTATGGTTATTATTATTATTATTATTATTATTATTATTATTATTATTATGATTATGGTTATTATTATTATTATTATTATTATTATTATTATTATTATTATGGTTATTATTATTATTATTATTATTATTATTATCACTACCACTACTACTACTATTATTATTATTAATTTTATGAGCAATGTTAGTTAGAGATGAAAAAATTAATAAGGGTGGAATTAGTTTAAAAAGAAGAATTAATAAGTGGTGACTTGCATGTGAGGTCATAATTTATTTGGAAATTATTTATTTTCTCAATATTATAATTGAGCACATGGTGTAGGATAAATAAGAAGATTCTAGAAATGAATTCAAATCCATATTTTTAATGCATGGTCAAATGTAACTACCACTATGACAAATTGTAAGGAATATGTCTTGTGTAATGCCCCGCCAGGAAACCCTAAAGGGATTAAGCTAAACTTAAAAATGGAGTGCAATTATTTTTTTTATTTTTTTTTAAGTAACACAACATTAAGATACAACAAGATATCAAAGATTCAGATTACATAGCGGAAGACATCAACTAACACCTAAAGAGTTTCCCAACGAGATTACTTAAATTTTCACAATTCACTTAACTCACACAATTAATCCAATAAGCTGATTATCTTAATAACAAGATAATTCTTAATCAGGATCATTTCTTTAAGAAGATGGAAATATAAATCACAAGCAAAGATTCATCCATTAAGATCTATTCATAATCTTCATTCAAGCTTTTCATTAAAATACAAGCCATACATCTAATATTCTAACACACTAGAATTTCATCATAAACATATGCGATCTTCCATACACACTTAATTTCCTTAACAACAACTGAATATATTCCATTACTCTAAGTTACATTCTTTCATATTCCAATTTATTGCATTTAAAAAGATGATTGCATACATGCATCTACGATAAATCTCATCTAAACCACTTATGCATTAGAACAAAATGGCATTCAAGAAAGGACTGCATATAAGCATTTAAAGTTAATTCCGTCTTATCCACTTATACATTCTAACATAAGCTATTCATACATGATAAAGTTGAATAAGGGAAACATAAGAGAATAACATCACATAACACCATAATGATCTCGGAGTTCACCCCTAAAGGGCTACATCTCCGGGTCTGCTCAACTGCAAGACCCCTCTGATAATTAATAAAGTTAAGAATACATGAGGTTACACCGTTACAATCCAGCCATCAAGGCAAAACATAAACAATATACAAGTGACCGCATCGGTCAATAAATACATAAATGATCCCTAAAAAGAAAAGGATCTAGCTAAACATAATCAAAGATAATACAAAGGTCCATTGGAGCATCCACAAAACTGAGTCATCACCACCCAAGGTCTAACATGAAACCGATACTCACAAGGGCAAAGACAATAGGGAGACCCACAAACGTGCTCCTAACAGAACAATACGACAACACACTAGCAAACGTAGGGACAAGTGTCATCACACAACCTGGTATGGTTACCACGGCAGGTCTTCATAGGTTCCGGCCCCATACACTAGGTTACCTTGGCAACCTAATCCGAACCTTCGGCCCATCCAAGCCTTATGTGGACCCACACATCCTTTCGTGAAGACACGAATGATGGTTTGCCATTTCAGGCCTTCTCACAACATGTCGAGTTTGTCTTAGCACTCGTCCCATGTATGAGGCACAATTATCTTACTTAGAAATAACATTCTAATCTACTGTTAGGTTATCACTTATTAGACTCACTTTCGAAGGGTTACCCAACAACCACTTTGGGTGCGACCCCCAATCGAAAGCCACTTTCCCATATGACACTAGACTATACTCTGATGAACTCAAAAACCAAGGAATAGACATGGTCAGACAAATAGAGTTCAAGAAGGAGGGAACAACCATCTGGTCAAACACGACTCAAAAGTGGTACACTTACTGACGGTACTTTAACCAGAGACCTGACCAACTATGGTCAACCATGAATCATCATTCGACACCCACACAAAGGATATGACCAACTACGACACCACCACAATACCACAGTCGACTCGGGATAGAGGACTGAAACAGGTACCCAAATCAACCATACGACTGGGTCTAATCAAACAAAGCATGACTTGCCATTACTTAAGCAACAACGAATACAAAAATTAAACTCGCAAAGGCAATAACCGGAAAAGACAATATTTTCACATATTGATTTGAACATTAATAGTCAACCAAGTTTTCTAATGATCTAAGTTTTCGAATTGCATTGACAGAAAAATCATCGTTACCAGGAGAATACAATACCACAATTCCAATGGTCCATTCGCCTATGTCTCAAAATAGAGGAAGATTATAACTATACCATTTGCTTTACAAATTGAAATTACCATTAACTCACCAAGATTCCAAACAATACATTATTACTTTCCAACAGTATATCGTAAAACGATCAAAATATCCAATGATAAAATATTTCATCTACTTCTCAATTACTCAAATATTATTTAACATAATCAATTAGTAAATATATCATATTTCAACAATTTTCCAATAACATAATATTCTATTTTTTTTTAAAACAATACTTCCTCAATTAGCCAAATACTCAAATTAGCTATTAAGTAAGGTATATATTTATTAATCCAAGATTAATCAAAATATAACCAATTAATAATTAATTGCAAAATTAGCAATTCTAGAATTTAATTAGAAAAAGTGCGTTAATCATAAAATGAAATTTGAGTATTAATTAACGTATATATTCCATTATACAATTAATTAATATCAAATTTATCATTAATTATAATTATGCCACATTAATCATAATTAAAACCTAATTAAAACTTAACATTAAATAATATTAAAATATTATATATATATATTTTTTGAATAAAAAAAAATACATAAAAAAAAAACATTTTTAAAAACTAAATTGCAAAGGGCGCAGGACCTAAATTGCAAAGGGCACAAGACGCGGGGAAGCACAGCGCCCTGCGGCCACCGCGGGGGACGCCGCTCCTTGCGGCCACCGCGGCGGGGACGCAAAGGCTGCGGCCGCCATGGGGGTCGCAGTGAGCTGTGACCTCCATGGCTACGGCCTGCACGAGAGGGGGGAGGAGGAGGCAGGTGGAGCTCCGCTCCCTGCCCTCCGAACCCCAATCCATTATATTTTTTTTTTCATTTAAAAATTTTGATTATAAATTTTGAAATAAACAAAAAGGAATGGTTTAAAATTTCATTTTTCGATTTGCCATTAAAACAGGTTTAAAGGAAATATGTTTTGGTTTCCTTTTATTTTATTTCTTTGATGGGGATACTTCCTTCCAACACAAATGGGTTTCAAACACCCAAAATGAATTGAGGAATAACAAAAACCTCAAATAAATTTTTCCAGCAAAACCCATATTGGGCCAAAAAGGAACCATTTTCATCACAATGATTCCACCATATAATTTTCTTGAAGAACACAAGCTAATAAGCATGGTTCTAAACCCACAAATCCAAAATTAAATATGAAATCAATTTAAAAAGATTGGATTTTTAACAACAAGCATTTTTCATTCAACCAACAGACCATTTCCATGGCAACAAGGACGACAAAGAAGGTAATTCTTACCTCCATACGCATTCCTGGAAGAACTTGAAGGAGAGCCCAACCTGCAAGATCCAGAAGAACTTCTTCCTCCCCAAACCCCCAAAAATTTCATCCAAACCAAAAAAAATATTTTTCCAACAAACATTTTTCCAAAAAACATCAATCCCCCAAAATTTTCCAAAAGTCTAGGTTATAAGGAAGAGTTGACCAAAATTTCATTTTTTTGGAATTAAAATTTTTATTTAAAAATAATTCTCAAAAGTAATTCTTTTCCAACTATATCAACAAATTAAATTGCTTTTCCCATTTAAAATTGATTTTTTCACTCAATTGAAATTTAACCTTTCTATTTCAAAAATGCCAAAAGATTAAATTAATTCTATTGCAATTAAATTTAAATCTTTCTTTTTCAAGAGCATATACAAAATGCAATTAATATTCAAAATCAACCATTTAATTGAACTTACTCCCAATTTAAGACGAGCAATCCAATATTAACGATAAATCACATAAAGAAATCTTGTTTAATCTAGTCCATAATCTTTAATGCGCAAACACATATTTAATCATATCAAACACTAAGGACTAATTAATCAATTTAACCACATACACCAAACATGCAAACCAAGAAGGTCAACTAGACAGGCGACTCGCATACCCAACCAAAAGGGAATACCGACGACGACTGACGATGCTCACTTGAGCACGACTATGGTCAACTAGGGTCTTACGACCACCTAATCCGACTCTAAGGATTAAAGAGGTACACTCAAACCTGCAAATCCGGGTGAAGATGAACCTCGCACTCATGCGGCGTTGTACCTGAAATCTCCTGCAACCAAGATTCATACATGCATACATATATAAACTTAATGAAAGCATTAGCCCGATATTAATACCATGAAATAGGAACACTAAGCAACTTGCATATAACTAGTGCGAAAACCACATCAACAGCTATGCATTAAATCAAACATCTGACTATAACATTATATTAAGATAAACTAACCAAGATTAAACCGAGATTAGAAATTGATTAGGGTAGGGGTACTACATCTTGCATGAAAATATTTTTGGGAAGGAATCTCAAATTCAAATTTCAAATGCATGGTCAAGTGTAACCCCCACTATGACAACAATCATTTTGCATGAAATTAATTTTGAAATTTCTTATTTTCTCAATATGTTAATTTGGCACATGTCAGGAAATAGAAGTTTCTAGAGGTAAAATTCAAATTCCATATTCTTGCATGTAACTCCTCCACTAAGTGATCAATCAATTTTGCATGAAACCAATTTTGAA